>NW_022987824.1:287914-334652 GCF_902827165.1 Trematomus bernacchii | reverse complement strand
CCCCATGTTTCTGTTTGCTGTAGAGAACTACATTAAAAACAACAGTAATCTGTGATCTATTAAAACACTGAAAGAAGTTGAAATACAAACATATATAAATATATCATTAAAATCATTTCTATGTTTTCGGTCTCCGTCTTCCTACCTGCTGCTGACTCCATCCACCCGCTTCTTCTTCTGTGGTGTCAGGCCGGTTTCTAAAAACACTGCTCTTCTTCTCTGGGGATTGTCAGGTTTTAATTAACAGCTGAGGTCCTCTCAGGAGGCTCTTTGTTTTACCCTCAGCTCCGTCTGTCAGGAGCTCACCTGCACAGATGGCGTGCGTCAGGTGTTTACAGACAGGAAGTCTCTCTAAGTGCACAGGTGTGTTATAACAGGTCACCAGAAGACAACGAGGCTAACAAGACACGAGGCTAACGAGACACGAGGCTATCGAGACACGAGGCTAACGAGACACGAGGCTATCGAGACACGAGGCTATCGAGACACGAGGCTAACGAGACACGAGGCTAACGAGACACGAGGCTATCGAGACACGAGGCTATCGAGACACGAGGCTATCGAGACACGAGGCTAACGAGACACGAGGCTATCGAGACACGAGGCTAACGAGACACGAGGTCGAGACACGAGGCTAATCGAGACACGAGGCTATCGAGACACGAGGCTATCGAGACACGAGGCTATCGAGACACGGCACACGAGGCTAACGAGACACGAGGCTATCGAGACACGAGGCTAACGAGACACGAGGCTATCGAGACACGAGGCTATCGAGACACGAGGCTAACGAGACACGAGGCTATCGAGACACGAGGCTATCGAGACACGAGGCTAACGAGACACGAGGCTATCGAGACACGAGGCTATCGAGACACGAGGCTAACGAGACACGAGGCTAACGAGACACGAGGCTATCGAGACACGAGGCTATCGAGACACGAGGCTAACGAGACACGAGGCTATCGAGACACGAGGCTAACGAGACACGAGGCTATCGAGACACGAGGCTATCGAGACACGAGGCTAACGAGACACGAGGCTATCGAGACACGAGGCTATCGAGACACGAGGCTAACGAGACACGAGGCTATCGAGACACGAGGCTATCGAGACACGAGGCTATCGAGACACGAGGCTAACGAGACACGAGGCGACACGAGGCTATCGAGACACGAGGCTAACGAGACACGAGGCTATCGAGACACGAGGCTAACGAGACACGAGGCTAACGAGACACGAGGCTATGGAGACACAAGACTAGAGACACAAGACTAGAAACACTAGACTAGAGACACTAGACTAGAGACACAAGACTAGAGACACTAGACTAGAGACACAAGACTAGAGACACTAGACTAGAGACACAAGACTAGAGACACTAGACTAGAGACACAAGACTAGAGACACTAGACTAGAGACACTAGACTAGAGACACAAGACTAGAGACACAAGACTAGAAACACTAGACTAGAGACACTAGACTAGAGACACAAGACTAGAGACACTAGACTAGAGACACAAGACTAGAGACACTAGACTAGAGACACAAGACTAGAGACACTAGACTAGAGACACAAGACTAGAGACACTAGACTAGAGACACTAGACTAGAGACACTAGACTAGAGACACTAGACTAGAGACACAAGACTAGAGACACTAGACTAGAGACACTAGACTAGAGACACTAGACTAGAGACACAAGACTAGAGACACTAGACTAGAGACACAAGACTAGAAACACTAGACTAGAGACACTAGACTAGAGACACTAGACTAGAGACACTAGACTAGAGACACTAGACTAGAGACACAAGACTAGAGACACTAGACTAGAGACACAAGACTAGAAACACTAGACTAGAGACACTAGACTAGAGACACTAGACTAGAGACACAAGACTAGAGACACAAGACTAGAGACACTAGACTAGAGACACTAGACTAGAGACACAAGACTAGAGACACTAGACTATAGACACTAGACTAGAGACACAAGACTAGAGACACTAGACTAGAGACACTAGACTAGAGACACTAGACTAGAGACACTAGACTAGACTAGAGACACTAGACTAGAGACACTAGACTAGAGACACAAGACTAGAGACACTATACTAGACTAGAGACACTAGACTAGAGACACTAGACTAGAGACACTAGACTAGAGACACTAGACTAGAGACACAAGACTAGAGACACTAGACTAGAGACACTAGACTAGAGACACTAGACTAGAGACACAAGACTAGAGACACTAGACTAGAGACACTAGACTAGAGACACTAGACTAGAGACACAAGACTAGAGACACTAGACTAGAGACACAAGACTAGAAACACTAGACTAGAGACACTAGACTAGAGACACTAGACTAGAGACACAAGACTAGAGACACAAGACTAGAGACACTAGACTAGAGACACTAGACTAGAGACACTAGACTAGACTAGAGACACTAGACTAGAGACACTAGACTAGAGACACAAGACTAGAGACACTAGACTAGACTAGAGACACTAGACTAGAGACACTAGACTAGAGACACTAGACTAGAGACACAAGACTAGAGACACTAGACTAGAGACACAAGACTAGAACACCTAGACTAGAGACACTAGACTAGAGACACAAGACTAGAGACACTAGACTAGACACAAGACTAGAGACACTAGACTAGAGACACTAGACTAGAGACACAAGCCTAGAGGACACTAGACTAGAGACACTAGACTAGAGACACAAGACTAGAGACACTAGACTAGAGACACTAGACTAGAGACACTAAGACTAGAGACACTAGACTAAGAGACACAAGACTAGAGACACTAGACTAGAGACACAAGACTAGAAACACTAGACTAGAGACACTAGACTAGAGACACAAGACTAGAGACACAAGACTAGAGACACAAGACTAGAAACACTAGACTAGAGACACTAGACTAGAGACACTAGACTAGAGACACTAGACTAGACTAGAGACACTAGACTAGAGACACTAGACTAGAGACACAAGACTAGAGACACTAGACTAGACTAGAGACACTAGACTAGAGACACTAGGACTAGAGACAATAGACTAGAGACACTAGACTAGAGACACAAGACTAGAGGACCACTAGACTAGAGACACTAGACTAGAGACACCTAGACTAGAGACAGCTAGACTAGAGACACTAGACTAGAGACACAAGACTAGAGACACTAGACTAGAGACACAAGACTAGCAACACTAGACTAGAGGACACTAGACTAGAGACACTAGACTAGAGACACAGACTAGAGACACAAGACTAGAGGACACTAGACTAGAGACACTAGACTAGAGACACAAGACTAGAGGACACTAGACTAGAGACACTAGACTAGAGACACTAGACTAGAGACACAAGACTAGAGACACTAGACTAGAGACACTAGACTAGAGACACTAGACTAGAGACACTAGACTAGACTAGAGACACTAGACTAGAGACACAAGACTAGAGACACTAGACTAGAGACACAAGACTAGAAACACTAGACTAGAGACACTAGACTAGAGACACTAGACTAGAGACACAAGACTAGAGACACTAGACTAGAGACACAAGACTAGAGACACTAGACTAGAGACACAAGACTAGAGACACTAGACTAGAGACACTAGACTAGAGACACAAGACTAGAGACACTAGACTAGAGACACTAGACTAGAGACACTAGACTAGAGACACTAGACTAGAGACACTACACTAGACTAGAGACACTAGACTAGAGACACTAGACTAGAGACACTAGACTAGAGACACAAGACTAGAGACACTAGACTAGAAACACTAGACTAGAGACACTAGAGACACTAGACTAGAGACACTAGAGACACTAGACTAGAGACACAAGACTAGAAACACAAGCTAATTCATGCACTAATAATAATAACCCTTTTTTATAGCGCTTTTCGTAATGCTCAAAGACGCAGCACAAAGAAAACCAAAAACACAAACAGTCGTCCTAATCCAAGTGTAAAGTATGGGGTTGTTGATCAGAGTTTGAAAGCAAAGTGAGTTTTGAGAGATTCTTTGAAGTGTTGGCCTTTGGAAAATGCTGAGTAATTCTCTACATACACTCAGACATAGCAGGGTTGCCAACTCTCACGCATCTGGCGTGTGACACACGCTTTCACTCTCAATCTCACGCTCTCACGCTGCCCAAACTATTCTCACACCACAAACAAGATGAACCTGCGATCCTTTTTGGTTGGTTATTTACAATGTTGAGTTGACAGCTGCTCAAGCTGTCGATCCGCTCCCTCCCCGCCCCCACCACTCTTAACAACGTTAACAGACAGCAGAGCAGTGGGAGCCGGTCAATCCCCGACCCGTATTGCGCATGCGCAGATCTGAGATCCAGTAGAAATGATCAAAAAGTAAAAGTCTGCTGCTTATTGTTCTACTAGGACAACATCGAGTCAAAGAGTATATGAGAGTGAGAGTGTGTTAATTAATATATTTGGCAGTTTGGAGGAAGTCTGTAGATTTGTGTGTGTGTGTGTGTTTCATGTATAGGCCTCTCACGATAATTCATTTTGTTGGATACATTTTCCAGGAAATTATTGCGATAAACGATAATATTGTCGGCACCGTTGTGTGACCATTTTAGACCACTGACATAATGATAATATATAATAATAATTCAAGTACATCCTTTCAAACTGCTAGTCACATCCTCATGTAAATGGCAATTTATCGAGTTCATTTTTATTTATCGTACGATAAGTCAATTAATTGCTTATCGCGACAGGCACACAATAAAACAGTGGAAACAAACATGTTTGACTTTCATTAGTGAATGAAACTGTGTGCCCTTTATAGTCTGTGTCCATTATTGTGTATTTGTATATATTGTATATATTTTATATATATATGCTAAGGTCCCGCTACTGACACGATAGCAGTCATTTAGTGCGCATATGTGTAATTAAACCCATGATATCAAAATCTCACTCCAGCCAGGTACCCAAAGTTGGCAACCCTGGCTGCTCAGGTATTATAGAAGTTTAAATAACATTGATAAATATATTTTCTGTTTATTTCCCACTGTTTAGCTTAGCACAAAGGCTGCAAGCAGGGGGAAACAGTTAGCTTAGCACAAAGGCTGCAAGCAGGGGGAAACTGTTAGCTTAGCACAAAGGCTGCAAGCAGGGGGAAACTGTTAGCTTAGCACAAAGGCTGCAAGCAGGGGGAAACTGTTAGCTTAGCACAAAGGCTGCAAGCAGGGGGAAACTGTTAGCTTAGCACAAAGGCTGCAAGCAGGGGGAAACTGTTAGCTTAGGACAAAGGCTGCAAGCAGGGGGAAACTGTTTAGCTTAGGACAAAGGCTGCAAGCAGGGGGAAACTGTTAGCTTAGGACAAAGGCTGCAAGCAGGGGGAAACTGTTAGCTTAGCACAAAGGCCGCAAGCAGGGGGGAACTGTTAGCTTAGCACAAAGGCTGCAAGCAGGGGGAAACTGTTTAGCTTAGGACAAAGGCTGCAAGCAGGGGGAAACTGTTAGCTTAGGACAAAGGCTGCAAGCAGGGGGAAACTGTTAGCTTAGCACAAAGGCTGCAAGCAGGGGGAAACTGTTAGCTTAGCACAAAGGCCGCAAGCAGGGGGGAACTGTTAGCTTAGCACAAAGGCTGCAAGCAGGGGGAAACTGTTAGCTTAGCACAAAGGCCGCAAGCAGGGGGGAACTGTTAGCTTAGCATAGGCGCAGGTGTGAGCAGGCATCTGTTTGAGAGTCGATGCTGAAGCCATTATTCAGCTGAACCGTAACTCTCAATTATTCAAAGCCCCGACTCTGGAGAAAAAAAGAGGATTTAATAAATGTCAGAGATTCATATATTAAACAGTTTAAAGGTCCCATGTCCTGCTTTTCCGGTTATCAATGCTATTAGGCGCCGTGCTGGTGGCTGCCTGTTGCATGCAGCTCCCGGTGTTTTATTGATCTTTGTCTTTTTGTTTACTTTTATTCTCTTAGTTGTACTTTTTTCTTTGGATATTTATTTTGTTTTGCAGCGAACTATGGCCACGTTTTACTTCGAACGTTTTCTGGTCATTCTTCTGCTACTTTTTTCACTTTTTGTGTCGGAGAGCCATGCTCAGAGGAGTGATGGCATTGTTTACACGCGTGAGCAGCTGATTGCGCTGTGCCGACCCGTGCTGCTGCCCGGAGCCAGGCATGACATCCCGGAGGAGCTTCGGAGGCTCAAGCGTGGCTGCAGAGCTGGGGCCAAGCTGAGGATGAAGAAGAAGATGAGGTACAAACCCTGTGTACCGGCCATCATAATGGGGAACGTGAGGTCTTTGGGGAATAAGATGGACGAGCTCCGCGTGCTGACGAAGACGCAGTGGGAATACCGTGAGTGTAGCATCATGTGTTTTACCGAGACTTGGTTGCACTCGCTCATCCCGGATAATAACACGGCTCTCCCCGGCTTCACGAGTGTTCGGGCGGACAGGGACGTTATTCTGAGCGGTAAAAAGAAAGGAGGAGGGATTGCACTGTATGTGAATGAACGATGGTGTAATCCTGGACATGTTACTGTGAAGGAGCGTTTCTGTAGCCCGGACATTGAACTGCTAGCTGTGGGATTACGTCCATTTTATCTACCTAGAGAACTTTATTCTGTCATCGTAGTTGCTGTCTATATTCCACCGAACGCGGACGCGGAGGTGGCTGGTGACGTCATTCACTCCTCTGTGGCCAAACTCCAAACTCTTCACCCAAATGCATTCATAACAATAACTGGGGATTTTAACCGTGCAAAACTGGACAAATCTCTGCCTACATTCACTCAGTATGTGAAATGCCCCACCAGGGGAAATAATACTCTGGATCTTCTATATGCAAATACCAAGAATGCATATTGTGCCACTGCCCTCCCCCCCCTGGGCAGATCTGACCACAACCTCGTCTTTTTGGCTCCTAAATATGTCCCACTGGTGCAGAGGCAGCCTGTATCCACCAGGACTGTGAGGAAATGGCCTCCAGGGGCTAATGAGGCTCTACAGGACTGCTTCGAGACCACTGACTGGGACGTGCTTTGTGTGCCACATGGAGAGGACATCAATAATATGACTGACTGCATCACAGAATACATCAACTTCTGTGAACAAACAATATTACCGGCTAAAACTGTCAACTGTTTCCCCAATAATAAACCCTGGATTACTAGTGACCTGAAAACTCTTTTAAATAAGAAAAAGGAAGCGTTTAAGTCTGGGGACAAATCAATGCTAAAGAGTATCCAGCATCAACTGAGAGACAATTTGAGGAGGGGCAGAGATTCGTACAGGAAGAAGCTGGAGACTAAGCTCCAGCAGAACAATAGCAGGGATGTCTGGGCTGGGATGAAGGCTATCACTGGCTTCAAAGGGAGAGACAGACTGACTGTGGGCACCCTGGAGAGGGCCAACGAGCTGAACACCTTCTTCAATAGGTTTAGCTCTCCGCCCGCTGCTGTCTCCTCCACTTCCTCTTCTCACCTCACCTCCTCCTCTCAGCCTGGCGTCAACATCCCCCCTCTGCTCACCACCTACACTTCACACCTCTCCTCCACCACCCAGCCTGGCTTCTGCACCCCCCCTCTGCTCACATTGCCGCTGACCCCCCCCCCCCCCCCCCTCTGCTCATCTTGCCTCAGACCCCCCCCCCTCTATCCCCCCTGCCATCAAGCCCCCCCCCCCGCTTTACTGTGAGCACAGGACAGGTCCAGAGTCAGATGGAAAAACTCCACCAAGGCAAGGCTGCTGGCCCTGATGGTATCAGCCCCAGGGTCCTGAGGACCTGTGCACGCCAGCTGGCTCCTGTTCTCCAGTATATATTCAACCTGAGCCTGCACCTTGGAGACCATCCCGGTGCTGTGGAAGACATCATGCGTTGTTCCGGTCCCTAAAAAGACAACTCCTTCTGGGCTCAATGACTATCGCCCTGTAGCACTCACATCTCATGTGATGAAGGTGCTTGAGAGACTGGTCTTGGCCCATCTCAGACCGCAGGTGAGATCATTCCTTGACCCTCTGCAATTTGCCTACCAGCCTCACCTGGGGGTGGACGATGCCATTATTTACCTGCTGCAGCGTGCTCACTCATACCTGAATGGATCGGGTTGCACTGTGAGAATCACCTTTTTTGATTTCTCCAGTGCATTCAACACGATCCAGCCTCGGCTACTGAGTGACAAGCTGCAGGCTATGAGGGTAAACTCGTCCACCATCTCCTGGATTACCAACTACCTCACGGACAGACCACAGTACGTCCGGCTGGGCAGTGTGCTGTCTGATGTGGTGGTTGGTAGTATTGGAGCCCCACAGGGGACTGTGCTGTCTCCTTTCCTGTTCACCTTATACACCTCTGACTTTCTATACAACTCAGAGTCATGCCACCTGCAGAAGTTTTCGGATGACTCTGCAGTGGTAGGGTGTATAAGGGATGGACGGGAGGAGGAGTACAGAGCGCTGGTGGGTGATTTTGTTGAGTGGACTGGAAGAAATCATCTGCTTCTGAATGTGGCCAAGACCAGAGAGATGGTCATTGATTTCAGGAGGAAGAGGACATCTCCTCCTCTGCCCCTGTGCATTCTGGGAGAGGATGTGGCAGTTGTGGAGGTCTACAAGTACCTGGGAGTGCACTTAGACAATGGGCTGAACTGGAGGATCAACACTGACGCTGTGTACAAGAAGGGGATGAGCCGACTCTATTTTCTGAGGAAGCTGAGATCCTTCAACGTATGCAGCAAGATGCTGGAGATCTTCTACCAGTCTGTTGTGGCTAGTGCACTCTTCTTTGCTGCGGTCTGCTGGGGGGGCAGCATCAGAGCCGGTGACACCAGCAGGATCAATAAACTGATCAGGAAAGCTGGGTCAGTCATCGGCATCAAGCTGGAACCCTTTGAAGCTGTGGTGGAGAGGAGGACACTGAACAGGCTGTTGTCCATCATGGATAACCCCACCCATCCTCTCCACCTGCAGCTGGACAGTCAACGGAGCTCCTTCTCCAACAGACTGCTGCAGCTCCTTCTCCAACAGACTGCTGCAGCTCCTTCTCCTACAGACTGCTGCAGCTCCTTCTCCAACAGACTGCTGCAGCTCCTTCTCCTACAGACTGCTGCAGCTCCTTCTCCAACAGACTGCTGCAGCTCCTTCTCCTACAGACTGCTGCAGCTCCTTCTCCTACAGACTGCTGCACCTCCTTCTCCTACAGACTGCTGCAGCTCCCCTGTCACAAGGACAGATACTGGAAAACATTCCTGCCCACTGCAATAACTCTGTACAACAAATCACCTCTGGCTGGAAGAGAACTCTCTGCTCCATAGTTTCTCTAGAAATAAAACCACCTTGTACATTTTACTCACACATAATCTGTTTCATATTTAATACTCCATAATTCCATATATTTTGAATATATATATATTTGTATATATATATATATATATATATAATATCTGTATGTATATTTTCTATTTTGTATTTTGACATGTATATTTTATATTTTATTTTATATTTTATTTTATTTTATTTCTATTCTTGTATATTTTGTTTTATTGTAAAATGCCTTTTATGCTGCTGTAACAAAAACAATTTCCCAATTTGGGATCAATAAAGTACGATCTATCTATCTATCTATCTATCTTATTATCCGTCCCCTTGTGTGTTATGAAGATTTGTATGCATGTAAATGGTCTGCAGAGTCACAAACCCTCAAAGTACACCCTGTAGCGAGTAAAACTCTAACACAGAAAATACATGGATGTATAATAAGAACTGGATACAGCGTGGGAGGCGGGGCCTCATTCATTCCTATGAGAGTTGCTCATTCGCGCATGATGATAAAATGGCCCAACTTTTGAGAGAGCGAAACGTCACAGATTACCCAGCATGCCTGAGAAGTACCCGTATGTGCGCTCATAGCGCATGCGCAACTTTAACCATGCCCCCAAAATGCTCGTTCACATCAAGCACGTCCATTTGCGTACACGTAACAGCACCGCACGTTCATGACAGCATGGTAATGGTTTGTTATTATGATAGATTTGATATTAACGAGGCGGCAGTTAGCAGCTAGCGGTTAGCTAGTAATTATGCTAATTTACACATCAATCGTTATGTACTTTTATATTACGCTGTAACAGGATCTAGTGATATCCAAGCAACAGAGCTTCATTTAGCATGAAAGAATTATTGCACTGTATATATATATATATATATATATATATATATATATATGTATATATATACAGTGCAATAAGCTTCTTAGTGCAATAAGAAGCTACAGGGACGTTAATCTACGTCGGTAATATTAACTTTATTTAATACAACATTTACGATACAAGATGTAATCATACAGCCCATGTAGTATAATATTTTACAAATGATGAATTACAGCAAACATGTGCAATATATCCATTATTACAGCTCCGTGGGCTGGCAGTAAGGCGATATGGGTCCGTTCTTATTGTGCATCCATGGGTAAATAGGGTGACCAGGTCCCAACAAACCAAATGTGGGACAAGGAGTATGTTTGTGTGGGACAATGTGGGACACCCCCCCCCCCCCCCCCCGTTGAAAATGTACTAGCGGTGATTATTTGCGGTACCGAGGTGGGCCGGTCGAGAGTCCCGGGCTGATTTGTAGTCCCAGTCCGCCGCTGCCCACGGGTAGATGTCTTCCCAGTCTTTGTTGTATGTGCATCTTCTTCTTTTCTTAGCTGTAGTTTCAGTTTCCTCCATTTTCCATAACCTGCTGCGTCGCCTGCGTTATTGACTTTTATTGTTGTTGTTTGGCGGGGCTGCGGCGGTGTGTGTGTGAGTGAGTTACTCTCATTGGTTAACACTTGACCAGCACCCGCCGTGTCTTACAGTTTGATTGACAGCAAACACAGCTCCGTGATGATAGCCTTCCCTGCTTTCTCAACAGCCATTGGATACATCTGATTTTAGAAAAGCGTTTTAGCCAATCAAAATGAAATATGCGGGACATCGTCTCAATTTGCGGGACGCACCAAAAGTCGTGAAAATGCTGTGCAGTCCCGCGCAAAGCGGGACATCTGGTCACCCTATGGGTAAAGATAAACGCATGTAGTGCTGAACACGTAACATGAACGTGCCGGGCGGCGCGGTCCCGTGGGTTAGATGCGTGTTCATAATGCAGAGGGAAATATCTCTCAGAATAACGTTATTAGCACATTTTTACAACTTGAGGAACGAATGTTTTTAATAAGGGCTATACAAGTGTTCATACTGGGTAGTTTATTTAGTTTAAAAAAAATTATCCAACGATTTACAGACCACTCTTTCCCCATGTAAGTCAATGGGAAAAAGTGTTTCCGGGTCTGGCAACCAAAAGGAAGTGTAGTACCGCCGTTTGGCCACCACGAATATTTTCATCTGAGTCCGGCGCACTTCCTGGGGGCTTGCCCAAAACGCCTCGTTGGAGATTTCTCATTTTCCATTGTTTACTTCCTGGGTATCGCTACGTAGGGATACCCAGTAGCCACGCCCAGAGCTATGGCCGCACCCTCTGCCAGCCTTTCACGAAACAAAGCTTCCCAAACCTTTCAGGATTCATGCCGGATATGTACAGCGTAGGGCACTGAAGAACGATGCTGTTCCTACTTTGTTTGGACCAGCGGGAGATTCGGGTACACAACCTGTAAGTATTCATTGTTGTTTGTGTATTTATGATGTTTAAAACAAACAAGGTATCTACCACGACTGTGTAAAAACGTTTTTCGGGCTGCTAAGCCATTAGCCGCGTTCACACCGGAGTACTTTTCACCGTACTTTTCGCGTTTAGTTCCGTTAGTGCCCCTTCTGTCGCGTTCACACCAAAAATCGTACTTAATCTCGGGAACTTTTACCCCCATTTTTAGTGCCTGCTGAGAGATCGTACTTTCCTGTGGGTGAAAAGTGCCCCAGTGCTGATTGGCTGGGCGAATTGCAAACCACGCCCCGTACAACTGTGAAAATGTTTTGTAGAGCCGCCATTGTTTTTCCTCGCTACAAAACCCCAGCGGACCGACGGAGTTGTTTTTGAAAGCAGTTATGGCAAGCATCAAGAAATGATGAGGAGGTGTCGGCGCTTCTGGAGATCTACGCCGAGGACGCGACCCAGGGAATGCTACTGACGCCAGTTCAGTAGCTTTCACTCGACCTGGGAATTGTGCACAGCCCCACGGCATACCGGCTAAAAATAAAGAAACTCAGGCAGGACTACAAAAAATGCACTGGGGTTTTAATCTGCACAATAATGGTCTCAGATGTACTTTTATTTGCTCAGTAGATCAAGCTAGCCATGCTAGCCATGCTAGGCTGAATAGGCTAACACCGGCCCCGAGCTAGCTACATCTTGCTAGCTAGATATTCTCAGCCGCTATGAAAAAGTTTTGACTTGTGAATAACTGTGCAGTGTTTCTGTAATTTGCTTCACTAACTCATGGCACTAATCGTCTGTTTCAGGCGAGGATGGACAACTCTCGGGATTGGAAACAAGCGAGCTTTGCATTCTAGATCACAGCGCCTCGTCCTCCTTACCAGCAACCAAACGCAAAGGTACACACACTGTAACTTTGTCTTGAAAGAACGTTACGCATCGAACTGATGTTCACAATCACGTTTATTTCCTTCTTGGTACAATTATGAAACAGCGTGACACATGACTTCCGGTAAGAAAACTTGCCTCAACAACATTAAACAAAGTTCAATTATACATGAAGCACAATCCTCCGTGTTTGAACCTCTTGAATCGCTGCATAGCCGATTTATTTGGACTGGATTATCCCAGAGAGGCCAAACATTCTTTATAACACAGTTTCAGATTTGTGAAACCTTAATTCTATTTGTGAAAATACAAAAAAGAGAGATTTCAGTGCTTTTTCGCATCCTGGCCACATTAGACCAGGTCCTGATCTAAAACCACTATACCTAGACTCATCAAATCTGGACTGGATTATCCCAGAGAGGCTAAAGATTCTTTATAACACAGTTTCAGATTTGTGAAACCTTAATTCTATTTGTGAAAGCACAAAAAACACATTCCTAGTATGTTGTAAAACTACATGGCGACTAAACAGATCTTGTATCTTGCTTATTTTCCCCTCTTAGGAAAGCAGACACGGGATGCGAATTTCTTTGACACCGTCCAGGCGTTGGAGGAACGGCGTGCCGTGGTGAAAGAGTCGATGCACGGGGATCAGATGGTGCTGTTCACCAAGGCCCAGGAAACGGAGGACAAGATGCTCACCAGTTCATTTTATATTATTGTTATTACTGTTATTATATAGTCTTGATACAACTGACACTTTATTTTATATTGATAATGTTAATTTACATGTACAACTTCTATTTTATTTACATTAAAAATGTGAACTTCTATTTACTGTTAAACAGATCCTGTATCTTGCTTATTTCTCCTGACACTTTATCTTTAGTGACCTGTGTAGCATCCTATACATCACATGTAAGTGATTATTCTGATACCATCATGTTTCATCGGTTATAAACTGGCAAAGCTTCTTTGTCATTTATTTATCATCAATGTTGCAACCTTGTGGAGGAATGGCAGGGGCACATACACAAATATAATTTATATAATTTAAAATATTATTTGACCTAAAACTAAATGTGTTTATGATTGTCCTCTGAGGAGGACATGGGGATTTGCAAACTTTTAATTCCCCCCCCATTTTACACAACACAAAATGGAGTCCACTATGGGCCGAAACTAACATGTATGTTTCCATAGTGTTTATGGCAGACGGATGCAGTGGGTCTCAGGAAGATATATAATAAATAATAACGGTGGGTTTGCTGCTGAGCCTATTTACTGTGCATACAACACACCTGGCACAGTTTATTGTTATTATATTGCCACACTGTACACTATTGTAATGTTGCCTGTCTTGACTGGAAAATAAAAGAGAAACAAAAGCACTGTACAAAAGATCAGCTTTATTGTCAAAATGTTTACAATGTACAATTTACACGCTGTTCAGATGCCTCATAAAGCTGGGTCGCCGGTAAGGCAGTCCATTCGTCCCTGTACTCATCATTACTTTCACAAAGGTTATGTAATATGCAACATGCTGCCACCTGGATTGTGATCGTGTCCATCTTGCAGTCGTTTCTTTTCATCAAGCACCGCCACCTGCCCTTCAGCCTGCCAAAAGCGTTCTCCACCACCACTCGTGCTCGGCTTGTTATTGTACGCAAGTTGCTCAGGCTGCATGAACTCAGTTACAAAGCTGTATAACATGAGCACAAACAGCACAACTTCAGTCGACTCCATCTCCATCATGTCTGAGGTTGGAAACAACAGACGCCTAATGTACAGCGAGTGGGTGGGCGTCGCAGTATACAAGGGAAGTTTTTCTTCTTCTTCTTCTCTTGTTTTGCAGCGGATTGCAAACAACTTTAAGGTGCATACCGCCACCTACTGTACTCGCCGTGAAGTGGTTTGTGGCCTGCCAGTAAAGCCAAAGCAGAAGAAGAAGAAGTGACGTCAGCGGCTCATTTGCGTAATCTTCCCTCAGGGAAAAGTACTCCGGTGTGAACGCGATCTGTACTAAATGCCCTGGGGTTAAAAGCGCCGGGGCTCTTAGTGCCGGAACTAAGTACAGGAAAGTACTTGGTGTGAACGCGGCTATTGACACAGTGCTAACTGGGCTAACTAAGTTGCTAGCGTTTCCATATATCAACTCCAATGTTAGCAGATGGCCTTACATGTATCTCATAGCAGGAGAATGTCTGCATTCACACATAAAATACTCATAGACAGTATACTCCGGGTGATTTACCGTACGGTCAGTACATAGTTGGCGTTCCTAGCGTGTATGCTACCGAGCTACCGTGCATAGCATGTATGCTACCGAGCTAAACAAGAAGGCTACCTAGAGCTAGACATGCTAGGGAAAACATTGTTTTCATGCCAGCTACAATGAATGACCGAACGTAGCAGACTACCCGTATAAGATTGCAATTGTAAACATGTTCTTGCTAGCCTAGACTAGCTGTTGTTCATAGTAGGTTGGCATATTACACTGAACAACTAGCAAACGTAGGTTAGCATATTAGCTGGCAAGCTAACTGTGTTGATTAGATAGATAGATGAGATAGATACACACTCCTACCACAACTACTACTAATGAATCTAAAACAATTAAGTTTCTCTAATATTTTGTGATTTGCATTTGATTTCGTCCAGCCAGATTAGGAAACTCCAGGCGTATCTGGCGGACAACACACACACACGGGATGACCACTCTGATGTAGTGATGGGAATTATGGCTCTTTGAAGGGAGCCGGATCTTATGGCTCCGTTCCTTTCAAAGAGCCGTTCAAAAGAGCCGTTTTTTTTTTTTAAAGGGGGCGGGGTTACTAGGTTTATCTGCGAAATAATCACCAGGATATTGATTGACTGTATTGCCAGACCTAATGTCAATAATCTGCATTGTAAACGTGACACAAGGTGGCGCCACATCCATGTCATCATGTCAGTGAATGTACTTTGAATTTACCCTCTGTATGTAAATAAAGTTGCCTTGCCTTGAATGAAATTCACGCAACTCTTAATATTAGTAGTGTGTTTTTAAGTGGCGATGGAGATTATTTGTTGACCCTGCTTTAAAGGATATTTTGCCTTTACAAATGGTGCGCTTTATCACTGCCTGGGTTTTGGTTGAAGTGCATCCAAATGCTGCTGCGTTTTAGCGTTTGGCTCATTTTCCATCCGAAAAACACGTTGTCTACCTGTCCTGTACCACTTGGTATTCTCTCTCTCGCGTATTCCCACCCCATCTCACTCCTCGTGCTGAAACTTACCAATCAGAGTAGGGCCGGGTCTTCACAGAATACGTTTGGGGAACAAAATCAAGCTTTTTAAAAGGCGAGTGGATTTTGGCAGGCAGTGAGTGCGGACCAACGATTGAACGATAAAAAGAATGGCTCTCACCAAGTACGACTCGGTTCCCCTCGTTCTTACCAAAGAGCCGTTCAAAAGAATCGGCTCGTTCGCGACCGACACATCACTACTCTGATGCCTCGTCCTAAAAAGCCCCGGCAGCCGCTTACAAAGCTGCGATAGGCAAGATGCCGAAAACGCCTATAATGGGAGGAATGGATGATATACAGTGTATATATGTATATTTACGCATGTTCATTTTGTACATTTCTAAAAATAAAGTTTGATGGAAATACTTAGTAGCCTTTCTTCCCTGAATTATTTGCTCCTATAACATATCATTCATATATAGCAAATCATGAATTGATTTCTCATCAAACAGTAGTAGTTTATTACAGGTAACAATAACTTACTCTTCTATAACAACAGTTGTAGGTACAGTTCGGTTAGTTAGCGTATAACATATACGGCTGTACCGACGCCATTGTAAGACTGATGTTCCGAGATCGAGCTGAAAAAAGCACTGTTAGACATGGGCGGAGCCTCTTTGGTGGTTGACTAATCAGAACAGAGTGGCCGAGCTGACCAATCGGAGCACACTAGGCTCACAGGGAGGGGGGGGCAAGAGCTCCAACGAGCCGTTTAGTGGAGAGAGTGAATACTGCTGAATACACATACTTTACAGAGATGCTGTATGCGAAACCAATGTGAGTTTGGAAAATTGCACAGTATAAATCTATTTTAGTATACCTCAACAATGTAATTATGATCAGTGGAAATGGCCATGACATGGGACCTTTAATAATCAAAGATGTCCTCTTTGATTGGCCCACAGTTCTCCTCTCTGATTGGCTTATAGTTCTCCTCTTTGATGCCTCACAGAGGTCCTCCCCCATTGGCTTGGCTTATAGTTCTCCTCTTTGATTGCCTCACAAAGGTTCTCTCCCATTGGCTCACAATTCTCCTCTCTGATTGGCTTATAGTTCTCCTCTTTGATTGCCTCACAGAGGTCCTCTCCCATTGGCTCACAGATATATGTCCGCTCTGATTGGCTTACAGTTCTCCTGTCTGATTGGCTTACAGCTCTCCTAAATGATTGTCCCAAAGTTCTCCTCTCTGATTGGCTCGACGATGTCCTCTCTGATCTCGGGTCACAGTTCTCCTCTCTGATTGGTTGACAGCTCTCCTATCTGATCGGCCCACAGTTCTCCTCTCTGATTGGTTCACAGATGTTCTTTCCCATTGGCTCACAACACACCTATGACATCAGCTGAATGTTCAGCAGTGGGCAATACAGAGAAAAGAGAGAGACTCCGCTCCTTCTCTGTGACGATGTCATCACCTGGTCTTGCTCTGATTGGCCGGGGTTAATGCTAGTGTTTGGAGGCAGGCGAGTGTGTGTGATGTCAGCCAGCAAAAAGCCTTAGAGCTGCTTTATCTCTAATGTCGCCCCTCAGATTGTATAGAAGTCAATGAGGAAATGTTCCTACTTCTCTCTCTCTCTCTATTACCTCAGATTGTAGAGAAGTCTATGAGGAAATGTTCCTACTTCTCTCTCTCTCTCTATTACCTCAGATTGTAGAGAAGTCTATGAGGAAATGTTCCTACTTCTCTCTCTTTATTACCTCAGATTGTAGAGAAGTCTATGAGGAAATGTTCCTACTTCTCTCTCTCTCTATTACCTCAGATTGTAGAGAAGTCTATGAGGAAATGTTCCTACTTCTCTCTCTCTTTATTACCTCAGATTGTAGAGAAGTCTATGAGGAAATGTTCCTACTTCTCTCTCTCTTTATTACCTCAGATTGTATAGAAGTCTATGAGGAAATGTTCCTACTTCTCTCTCTCTTTATTACCTCATATTGTAGAGAAGTCTATGAGGAAATGTTCCGACTTCTCTCTCTCTTTATTACCTCAGATTGTAGAGAAGTCTATGAGGAAATGTTCCGACTTCTCTCTCTCTTTATTACCTCAGATTGTAGAGAAGTCTATGAGGAAATGTTCCGACTTCTCTCTCTCTTTATTACCCCAGATTGTAGAGAAGTCTATGAGAAAATGTTCCGACTTCTCTCTCTCTTTATTACCTCAGATTGTAGAGAAGTCTATGAGGAAATGTTCCGACTTCTCTCTCTCTTTATTACCTCAGATTGTAGAGAAGTCTATGAGAAAATGTCTCTACTTCTCTCTTTATCTATTACCTCAGATTGTAGAGAAGTCTATGAGAAAATGTCTCTACTTCTCTCTCTCTTTGTTACCTCAGATTGTAGAGAAGTCTATGAGGAAATGTTCCTACTTCTCTCTCTCTTTATTACCTCAGATTGTAGAGAAGTCTATGAGGAAGTGTTCCTACTTCTCTCTCTCTTTATTACCTCAGATTGTAGAGAAGTCTATGAGAAAATGTTCCTACTTCTCTCTCTCTTTATTACCTCAGATTGTAGAGAAGTCTATGAGGAAATGTTCCTACTTCTCTCTCTTTATTACCTCAGATTGTATAGAAGTCTATGAGGAAATGTTCCTACTTCTCTCTCTCTTTATTACCTCAGATTGTAGAGAAGTCTATGAGAAAATGTTCCTACTTCTCTCTTTATTGCCTCAGATTGTAGAGAAGTCTATGAAGAAATGTTCCTACTTCTCTCTCTTTATTACCTCAGATTGTATAGAAGTTTATGAGAAAATGTTCCTACTTCTCTCTTTATTACCTCAGATTGTAGAGAAGTCTATGAGGAAATGTTCCTACTTCTCTCTTTATTACCTCAGATTGTAGAGAAGTCTATGAGGAAATGTTCCTACTTCTCTCTCTCTTTATTACCTCAGATTGTAGAGAAGTCTATGAGGAAATGTTCCTACTTCTCTCTCTCTTTATTACCTCAGATTGTAGAGAAGTCTATGAGGAAGTGTTCCTACTTCTCTCTCTCTTTATTACCTCAGATTGTAGAGAAGTCTATGAGGAAATGTTCCTACTTCTCTCTCTCTATTACCTCAGATTGTAGAGAAGTCTATGAGAAAATGTTCCTACTTCTCTCTTTATTGCCTCAGATTGTAGAGAAGTCTATGAGGAAATGTTCCTACTTCTCTCTCTTTATTACCTCAGATTGTATAGAAGTCTATGAGGAAATGTTCCTACTTCTCTCTCTCTTTATTACCTCAGATTGTAGAGAAGTCTATGAGAAAATGTTCCTACTTCTCTCTTTATTGCCTCAGATTGTAGAGAAGTCTATGAGGAAATGTTCCTACTTCTCTCTTTATTACCTCAGATTGTAGAGAAGTCTATGAAGAAATGTTCCTACTTCTCTCTCTTTATTACCTCAGATTGTATAGAAGTTTATGAGAAAATGTTCCTACTTCTCTCTTTATTACCTCAGATTGTAGAGAAGTCTATGAGGAAATGTTCCTACTTCTCTCTTTATTACCTCAGATTGTAGAGAAGTCTATGAGGAAATGTTCCTACTTCTCTCTCTCTTTATTACCTCAGATTGTAGAGAAGTCTATGAGGAAATGTTCCTACTTCTCTCTCTCTTTATTACCTCAGATTGTTTAGAAGTCTATGAGGAAATGTTCCTACTTCTTTCTCTCTCTATTACCTCAGATTGTAGAGAAGTCTATGAGGAAATATTCCTACTTCTCTCTCTATTACCTCAGATTGTAGAGAAGTCTATGAGGAAATGTTCCTACTTCTCTCTCTCTCTATTACCTCAGATTGTAGAGAAGTATATGAGGAAATGTTCCTACTTCTCTCTTTATTACCTCAGATTGTAGAGAAGTCTATGAGGAAATGTTCCTACTTCTCTCTCTATTACCTCAGATTGTATAGAAGTCTATGAGAAAATGTTCCTACTTCTCTCTCTCTTTATCACCTCAGATTGTAGAGAAGTCTATGAGAAAATGTTCCTACTTCTCTCTCTCTCTATTACCTCAGATTGTAGAGAAGTCTATGAGGAAATGTTCCTACTTCTCTCTCTCTTTATTACCTCAGATTGTATAGAAGTCTATGAGGAAATGTTCCTACTTCTCTCTCTATTTATTACCTCAGATTGTAGAGAAGTCTATGAGGAAATGTTCCTACTTCTCTCTCTCTCTATTACCTCAGATTGTTTAGAAGTCTATGAGAAAATGTTCCTACTTCTCTCTCTCTTTATTACCTCAGATTGTTTAGAAGTCTATGAGGAAATGTTCCTACTTCTCTCTCTATTTATTACCTCAGATTGTAGAGAAGTCTATGAGGAAATGTTCCTACTTCTCTCTCTCTCTATTACCTCAGATTGTAGAGAAGTCTATGAGAAAATGTTCCTACTTCTCTCTCTCTATTACCTCAGATTGTAGAGAAGTCTATGAGGAAATGTTCCTACTTCTCTCTCTCTTTATTACCTCAGATTGTTTAGAAGTCTATGAGGAAATGTTCCTACTTCTCTCTCTATTTATTACCTCAGATTGTAGAGAAGTCTATGAGGAAATGTTCCTACTTCTCTCTCTCTCTATTACCTCAGATTGTAGAGAAGTCTATGAGAAAATGTTCCTACTTCTCTCTCTCTTTATTACCTCAGATTGTAGAGAAGTATATGAGGAAATGTTCCTACTTCTCTCTCTCTTTATTACCTCAGATTGTATAGAAGTCTATGAGAAAATGTTCCTACTTCTCTCTCTCTTTATTACCTCAGATTGTTTAGAAGTCTATGAGAAAATGTTCCTACTTCTCTCTCTCTTTATTACCTCAGATTGTATAGAAGTCTATGAGGAAATGTTCCTACTTCTCTCTCTCTTTATTACCTCAGATTGTAGAGAAGTCTATGAGAAAATGTTCCTACTTCTCTCTCTCTTTATTACCTCAGATTGTTTAGAAGTCTATGAGAAAATGTTCCTACTTCTCTCTCTCTTTATTACCTCAGATTGTAGAGAAGTCTATGAGAAAATGTTCCTACTTCTCTCTCTCTTTATTACCTCAGATTGTTTAGAAGTCTATGAGGAAATGTTCCTACTTCTCTCTCTATTTATTACCTCAGATTGTAGAGAAGTCTATGAGGAAATGTTCCTACTTCTCTCTCTCTCTATTACCTCAGATTGTAGAGAAGTCTATGAGGAAGTGTTCCTACTTCTCTCTCTATTACCTCAGATTGTAGAGAAGTCTATGAGGAAATGTTCCTACTTCTCTCTCTCTATTACCTCAGATTGTAGAGAAGTCTATGAGGAAGTGTTCCTACTTCTCTCTCTATTACCTCAGATTGTAGAGAAGTCTATGAGAAAATGTTCCTACTTCTCTCTCTCTTTATTACCTCAGATTGTTTAGAAGTCTATGAGAAAATGTTCCTACTTCTCTCTCTCTTTATTACCTCAGATTGTTTAGAAGTCTATGAGGAAATGTTCCTACTTCTCTCTCTCTCTATTACCTCAGATTGTAGAGAAGTCTATGAGGAAGTGTTCCTACTTCTCTCTCTATTACCTCAGATTGTAGAGAAGTCTATGAGGAAATGTTCCTACTTCTCTCTCTCTCTATTACCTCAGATTGTAGAGAAGTCTATGAGGAAGTGTTCCTACTTCTCTCTCTATTACCTCAGATTGTAGAGAAGTCTATGAGGAAATGTTCCTACTTCTCTCTCTCTATTACCTCAGATTGTAGAGAAGTCTATGAGGAAGTGTTCCTACTTCTCTCTCTATTACCTCCGATTGTAGAGAAGTCTATGAGGAAATGTTCCTACTTCTCTCTCTATTTATTACCTCAGATTGTAGAGAAGTCTATGAGGAAATGTTCCTACTTCTCTCTCTATTACCTCAGATTGTAGAGAAGTCTATGAGGAAATGTTCCTACTTCTCTCTCTCTCTATTACCTCAGATTGTAGAGAAGTCTATGAGGAAATGTTCCTACTTCTCTCTCTCTCTATCACCTCAGATTGTAGAGAAGTCTATGAGGAAATGTTCCTACTTCTCTCTCTCTCTATCACCTCAGATTGTAGAGAAGTCTATGAGGAAATGTTCCTACTTCTCTCTCTCTCTATCACCTCAGATTGTAGAGAAGTCTATGAGGAAATGTTCCTACTTCTCTCTCTCTTTATCACCTCAGATTGTAGAGAAGTCTATGAGGAAATGTTCCTACTTCTCTCTCTCTCTATCACCTCAGATTGTAGAGAAGTCTATGAGGAAATGTTCCTACTTCTCTCTCTCTCTTATCACCTCAGATTGTAGAGAAGTCTATGAGGAAATGTTCCTACTTCTCTCTCTCTCTATCACCTCAGATTGTAGAGAAGTCTATGAGGAAATGTTCCTACTTCTCTCTCTCTTCTATCACCTCAGATTGTAGAGAAGTCTATGAGAAATGTTCCTACTTCTCTCTCTCTTTCTCTCTCTCTCTATCACCTCAGATTGTAGAGAAGTCTATGAGGAAATGTTCCTACTTCTCTCTCTCTCTATCACCTCAGATTGTAGAGAAGTCTATGAGGAAATGTTCCTACTTCTCTCTCTATTTATTACCTCAGATTGTAGAGAAGTCTATGAGGAAATGTTCCTACTTCTCTCTCTCTCTATTACCTCAGATTGTAGAGAAGTCTATGAGGAAGTGTTCCTACTTCTCTCTCTCTTTATCACCTCAGATTGTAGAGAAGTCTATGAGAAAATGTTCCTACTTCTCTCTCTCTTTATTACCTCAGATTGTTTAGAAGTCTATGAGAAAATGTTCCTACTTCTCTCTCTCTTTATTACCTCAGATTGTTTAGAAGTCTATGAGGAAATGTTCCTACTTCTCTCTCTATTTATTACCTCAGATTGTAGAGAAGTCTATGAGAAAATGTTCCTACTTCTCTCTCTCTTTATTACCTCAGATTGTAGAGAAGTCTATGAGAAAATGTTCCGACTTCTCTCTCTCTTTATTACCTCAGATTGTAGAGAAGTCTATGAGGAAATGTTCCGACTTCTCTCTCTCTTTATTACCTCAGATTGTATAGAAGTCTATGAGAAAATGTTCCTACTTCTCTCTTTATTACCTCAGATTGTAGAGAAGTCTATGAGGAAATGTTCCGACTTCTCTCTCTCTTTATTACCTCAGATTGTAGAGAAGTCTATGAGGAAATGTTCCTACTTCTCTCTCTCTGTATTACCTCAGATTGTAGAGAAGTCTATGAGGAAATGTTCCGACTTCTCTCTCTCTTTATTACCTCAGATTGTATAGAAGTCTATGAGGAAATGTTCCTACTTCTCTCTCTCTTTATTACCTCAGATTGTAGAGAAGTCTATGAGGAAGTGTTCCTACTTCTCTCTCTCTCTATTACCTCAGATTGTAGAGAAGTCTATGAGAAAATGTTCCTACTTCTCTCTTTATTACCTCAGATTGTAGAGAAGTCTATGAGAAAATGTTCCTACTTCTCTCTTTATTACCTCAGATTGTAGAGAAGTCTATGAGAAAATGTTCCTACTTCTCTCTCTCTTTATTACCTCAGATTGTAGAGAAGTCTATGAGAAAATGTTCCTACTTCTCTCTCTCTCTATTACCTCAGATTGTAGAGAAGTCTATGAGGAAATGTTCCTACTTCTCTCTCTCTTTATTGCCTCAGATTGTAGAGAAGTCTATGAGGAAATGTTCCTACTTCTCTCTCTCTTTATTACCTCAGATTGTAGAGAAGTCTATGAGGAAATGTTCCTACTTCTCTCTCTCTTTATTACCTCAGATTGTAGAGAAGTCTATGAGGAAATGTTCCTACTTCTCTCTTTATTACCTCAGATTGTAGAGAAGTCTATGAGGAAATGTTCCTACTTCTCTCTCTCTTTATTACCTCAGATTGTAGAGAAGTCTATGAGAAATTGTCTCTACTTCTCTCTTTATTTATTGTATAGAAGTCTATGTCAATTGTAGGTCATTTTTCTGATGAGTGAATGTTTTAGTATCTACTTCTGTCTTCTTCAACACAGCATGATGTTCATTTAGTGAGTTATGGTCCCGTTTAGAGTAGAATAGACGATGAAGCAGCGTATGCTTCAGGGCGGGGCTACCTGTGGTTACTACAGTGTTGTTCATGTTTTCATCTCACAACTTTAACCCTTTCACAGTTCGGTTCTCACTTCATCGATGTTAGCATTTACATTTGAATGCTGATTCCAATAAACAAGAGGCTGACGACAAAAGATCAAGATGGCCACAGTGAAAGCGCTAAACTCAAGGCTTCAAAACCGTAGTCCACAAACCGAAGTGTTACGTCAGGTCAGCCGGTTATAAACAGTGTGTGGTTCGTTGTTTTCGGTTGTTGTTGCCATGGCAGCTGTGTTGTTGTCTTGGCGATGTGTTTGTTATGTGTGTCGGCGTGTTGCCAGCGCCTCCATCAGCTCATGGCACAAACACTGACAGAAGCCGTAGAGCACGAGCAGCAGCAGCGTGGAGGGAACCAGACTGACGAGCACCACGCCGAGCCACAGCCGCCCGATCATCAGCAGGTAGATCCCCAGAGGCAGAGAGCTGAAGTACACCTGCAAACAAGGACAGGTTTACATCATTCAGGTAGATCCCAAGAGGCAGTGAGCTGAAGAAAACCTGCATCAAGGACACGGTTACTTCCTGTAGTAGATCCCCTGAAGTACACCTGCAAACAAGGACACATTAACCCTGCAGCTATTAGTAGAGCCTCCTCACCAGACACAGCGCCCCTAGCAGGCAGCGCGGGAAACTGCGAGACGTCCAGGCGTGACACTTGTGAGCCGGCAGGCTGCAGGGCAGGGACTCCAGGCTGGGGGGGCGGTAGACCCCAACCACATCCACCATGCTTAGGGACTCAGAGGACGGGGAGTCTGCAGGGAGCTCCATGATGGTGATCACCAGACAGTCTGAGGAGCAGGGAGACACGACGCCTCCTGCTGGGGGAGAGAGGGACAGATGATGTTACTGTCAGGAGCCCAGGAACCTAAACATGGACATCTATAAGTTTGAGTCGCCAAGAGGCTAAGCTTTATGCTGCGACGCGTTTTCAATGAGAAAATCGAACCGAAGTTGATTTCAAAAAAGTCTTCCGTCCACACGGAATCGGCTCAAGAAATGTGTCCGTCCAACGAAACCGCTCGACCCGCTGGAGACGCTGTAGTACATATGCCGGGCCTGTAAGTGGCGCTGTACTTCCGCCACAAAATACACCAAAAGCAGCGAATAAGACCCCCCGAGCATGGGCATAAGGCATAAACAAACAGCTGTAGATTTTGCACTGAAATCTGTGTCCTGGTCCGTAGCGTCTGGAGCACGAACGCAACCCTGTGATCCGTCATTGTTGTTGTTGTTGTTGGCGAAACGCATCAGCAATGACGCGGGGGTGAGCAGGAGAGGTGGAGAGAGGCGGGGCTATGGCGCCATCGATTCAGGAAAAGATCATATAGGGCGTACACACGGAGCCGCAAGCGTGTCGTCTCCAGACTTACCCACTTCGGGAGCCGATTTAAACGTTTATCGGTTTCGGGCTCCGAAGCCGTGGCTCCGTTTTGGCTTCGTGTGGACGGACCGTCTATACGATAAAGAACTTTAGCGGATACAACTGAAATCGTCTCCGTGTGGACGCTGCCTTAGAAGGACCAAAACGGTCAACAGAAAGCGCAAGCTAACCCTCTGTCATCCGCACCGACATGTAACAGGTGACTTATAAACACAAACCACGCCCATGTGACGATTACCGGAAGTGCTCAACAAACACTAATAAAAGGGACAAATAATAAACTCAGGCATTTTGGCTCCAACAAGCGAAGTGATTTCACCGGTCAGACTGCTGGGACTGAGCACCACCTCACGCCCTCCTCCTCCTCCTCCTCCTCCTCCTCCGCCTCCGCCTCCTCCTCCTCCTCCGCCTCCTCCTCCTCCTCCTCCTCCTCCTCGGCGGGCTCGGTCCTGACACGACAGAACAGCCAGGATGTGTCGGTCGTCCTCCATCAACCACACCTGAAGACGAAACAGACAGACAGCTTCACCTCCTCGTTAGTAGAGTTCCCTAGTCTCACCTCCTTGTTAGTAAAGCCTCACCTCCTCGTTAGTAAAGCCTCACCTCCTCCTCGTTAGTAAAGCCTCACCTCCTCGTTAGTAAAGTCTCACCTCCTCGTTAGTAAAGCCTCACCTCCTCCTCGTTAGTAAAGCCTCACCTCCTCGTTAATAGAGTTCCCTAGTCTCACCTCCTCGTTAGTAAAGTCTCACCTCCTCGTTAGTAAAGCCTCACCTCCTCCTCGTTAGTAAAGCCTCACCTCCTCGTTAATAGAGTTCCCTAGTCTCACCTCCTCGTTAGTAAAGCCTCACCTCCTCCTCGTTAGTAAAGCCTCACCTCCTCGTCAGTAAAGCCTCACTTCCTCCTCGTTAGTAAAGCCTCACCTCCTCGTTAATAGAGTTCCCTAGTCTCACCTCCTCGTTAGTAAAGTCTCACCTCCTCGTTAGTAAAGCCTCACCTCCTCGTTAGTAAAGCCTCACCTCCTCGTTAATAGAGTTCCCTAGTCTCACCTCCTCGTTAGTAAAGTCTCACCTCCTCGTTAGTAAAGCCTCACCTCCTCGTTAGTAAAGCCTCACCTCCTCGTTAGTAAAGCTTCACCTCCTCGTTAATAGAGTTCCCTAGTCTCACCTCCTCGTTAGTAAAGCCTCACCTCCTCCTCGTTAGTAAAGCCTCACCTCCTCGTTAATAGAGTTCCCTAGTCTCACCTCCTCGTTAGTAAAGCCTCACCTCCTCCTCGTTAGTAAAGCCTCACCTCCTCGTCAGTAAAGCCTCACCTCCTCCTCGTTAGTAAAGCCTCACCTCCTCGTTAATAGAGTTCCCTAGTCTCACCTCCTCGTTAGTAAAGTCTCACCTCCTCGTTAGTAAAGTCTCACCTCCTCGTTAGTAAAGCCTCACCTCCTCGTTAGTAAAGCCTCACCTCCTCGTTAATAGAGTTCCCTAGTCTCACCTCCTCGTTAGTAAAGTCTCACCTCCTCGTTAGTAAAGCCTCACCTCCTCGTTAGTAAAGCCTCACCTCCTCCTCGTTAGTAAAGCCTCACCTCCTCGTTAATAGAGTTCCCTAGTCTCACCTCCTCGTTAGTAAAGTCTCACCTCCTCGTTAGTAAAGCCTCACCTCCTCCTCGTTAGTCAAGCCTCACCTCCTCGTTAGTAAAGCCTCACCTCCTCGTTAATAGAGTTCCCTAGTCTCACCTCCTCGTTAGTAAAGTCTCACCTCCTCGTTAGTAAAGCCTCACCTCCTCCTCGTTAGTAAAGCCTCACCTCCTCGTTAATAGAGTTCCCTAGTCTCACCTCCTCGTTAGTAAAGCCTCACCTCCTCCTCGTTAGTAAAGCCTCACCTCCTCGTCAGTAAAGCCTCACCTCCTCCTCGTTAGTAAAGCCTCACCTCCTCGTTAATAGAGTTCCCTAGTCTCACCTCCTCGTTAGTAAAGCCTCACCTCCTCGTTAGTAAAGCCTCACCTCCTCGTTAGTAAAGCCTCACCTCCTCGTTAGTAAAGCTTCACCTCCTCGTTAATAGAGTTCCCTAGTCTCACCTCCTCGTTAGTAAAGCCTCACCTCCTCCTCGTTAGTAAAGCCTCACCTCCTCGTTAATAGAGTTCCCTAGTCTCACCTCCTCGTTAGTAAAGTCTCACCTCCTCGTTAGTAAAGCCTCACCTCCTCCTCGTTAGTCAAGCCTCACCTCCTCGTTAGTAAAGCCTCACCTCCTCGTTAATAGAGTTCCCTAGTCTCACCTCCTCGTTAGTAAAGTCTCACCTCCTCGTTAGTAAAGCCTCACCTCCTCCTCGTTAGTAAAGCCTCACCTCCTCGTTAATAGAGTTCCCTAGTCTCACCTCCTCGTTAGTAAAGCCTCACCTCCTCCTCGTTAGTAAAGCCTCACCTCCTCGTCAGTAAAGCCTCACCTCCTCCTCGTTAGTAAAGCCTCACCTCCTCGTTAATAGAGTTCCCTAGTCTCACCTCCTCGTTAGTAAAGTCTCACCTCCTCGTTAGTAAAGTCTCACCTCCTCGTTAGTAAAGCCTCACCTCCTCGTTAGTAAAGCCTCACCTCCTCGTTAATAGAGTTCCCTAGTCTCACCTCCTCGTTAGTAAAGTCTCACCTCCTCGTTAGTAAAGCCTCACCTCCTCGTTAGTAAAGCCTCACCTCCTCGTTAGTAAAGCTTCACCTCCTCGTTAATAGAGTTCCCTAGTCTCACCTCCTCGTTAGTAAAGCCTCACCTCCTCCTCGTTAGTAAAGCCTCACCTCCTCGTTAATAGAGTTCCCTAGTCTCACCTCCTCGTTAGTAAAGCCTCACCTTCTCCTCGTTAGTAAAGCCTCACCTCCTCGTCAGTAAAGCCTCACCTCCTCCTCGTTAGTAAAACCTCACCTCCTCGTTAATAGAGTTCCCTAGTCTCACCTCCTCGTTAGTAAAGTCTCACCTCCTCGTTAGTAAAGTCTCACCTCCTCGTTAGTAAAGCCTCACCTCCTCGTTAGTAAAGCCTCACCTCCTCGTTAATAGAGTTCCCTAGTCTCACCTCCTCGTTAGTCAAGCCTCACCTCCTCGTTAGTAAAGCCTCACCTCCTCCTCGTTAGTAAAGCCTCACCTCCTCGTTAGTAAAGTCTCACCTCCTCGTTAGTAAAGCCTCACCTCCTCCTCGTTAGTAAAGCCTCACCTCCTCGTTAATAGAGTTCCCTAGTCTCACCTCCTCGTTAGTAAAGTCTCACCTCCTCGTTAGTAAAGCCTCACCTCCTCCTCGTTAGTAAAGCCTCACCTCCTCGTTAATAGAGTTCCCTAGTCTCACCTCCTCGTTAGTAAAGCCTCACCTCCTCCTCGTTAGTAAAGCCTCACCTCCTCGTCAGTAAAGCCTCACCTCCTCCTCGTTAGTAAAGCCTCACCTCCTCGTTAATAGAGTTCCCTAGTCTCACCTCCTCGTTAGTAAAGTCTCACCTCCTCGTTAGTAAAGTCTCACCTCCTCGTTAGTAAAGCCTCACCTCCTCGTTAATAGAGTTCCCTAGCCTCACCTCCTCGTTAGTAAAGTCTCACCTCCTCGTTAGTAAAGTCTCACCTCCTCGTTAGTAAAGCCTCACCTCCTCGTTAGTAAAGCCTCACCTCCTCGTTAGTAAAGCTTCACCTCCTCGTTAATAGAGTTCCCTAGTCTCACCTCCTCGTTAGTAAAGCCTCACCTCCTCCTCGTTAGTAAAGCCTCACCTCCTCGTTAATAGAGTTCCCTAGTCTCACCTCCTCGTTAGTAAAGCCTCACCTTCTCCTCGTTAGTAAAGCCTCACCTCCTCGTCAGTAAAGCCTCACCTCCTCGTTAGTAAAGCCTCACCTTCTCCTCGTTAATAAAGCCTCACCTCCTCGTCAGTAAAGCCTCACCTCCTCCTCGTTAGTAAAACCTCACCTCCTCGTTAATAGAGTTCCCTAGTCTCACCTCCTGATTAGTAAAGTCTCACCTCCTCGTTAGTAAAGTCTCACCTCCTCGTTAGTAAAGCCTCACCTCCTCGTTAGTAAAGCCTCACCTCCTCGTTAATAGAGTTCCCTAGTCTCACCTCCTCGTTAGTAAAGTCTCACCTCCTCGTTAGTAAAGCCTCACCTCCTCGTTAGTAAAGCTTCACCTCCTCGTTAATAGAGTTCCCTAGTCCTCACCTCCTCGTTAGTAAAGCCTCACCTCCTCCTCGTTAGTAAAGCCTCACCTCCTCGTTAATAGAGTTCCCTAGTCTCACCTCCTCGTTAGTAAAGTCTCACCTCCTCGTTAGTAAAGCCTCACCTCCTCCTCGTTAGTCAAGCCTCACCCTCCTCGTTAGTAAAGCCTCACCTCCTCGTTAATAGAGTTCCCTAGTCTCACCTCCTCGTTAGTAAAGTCTCACCTCCTCGTTAGTAAAGCCTCACCTCCTCCTCGTTAGTCAAGCCTCACCTCCTCGTTAGTCAAGCCTCACCTCCTCCTCGTTAGTAAAGCCTCACCTCCTCCTCGTTAGTAAAGCCTCACCTCCTCCTCGTCAGTAAAGCCTCACCTCCTCCTCGTTAGTAAAGCCTCACCTCCTCGTCAGTAAAGCCTCACCTCCTCCTCGTTAGTAAAGCCTCACCTCCTCCTCGTTAGTAAAGCCTCACCTCCTCGTTAGTAAAGCCTCACCTCCTCCTCGTTAGTAAAGCCTCACCTCCTCCTCGTTAGTCAAGCCTCACCTCCTCGTTAGTAAAGCCTCACCACCTCCTCCTCGTTAGTAAAGCCTCACCTCCTCCTCGTCAGTAAAGCCTCACCTCCTCCTCGTTAGTAAAGCCTCACCTCCTCGTTAGTAAAGCCTCACCTCCTCGTCGGGGACGTTGGTCTCGTGGCGGCAGAACGGACAGCTGATGACGGACGGCGAAGACTCTCCTGAAGATCAATCAGAATCATCAACGTTATCTCATTGGTTCATTAGAATCCTGCTATCTCATTGGTTTATTAGTTTGGTGCTATCTCATTGGTTTATTAGTACAGTGCCATCTCACTGAAGGACCCTTAAAGGGAACTCACCCATGTCGACCATCTTCTTCAGACACTTGGCACAGACTCGGTGCAGGCAGCCCAGAACTTTGGGTTTACGGCTGCGAGTGTCGTAGCGGTTGTAGCAGATTTTACACTCCAGCTCCTCCAGAGTGTAAACCAGAGACTGAGCCCAGGTCTGCACCTGAAGAGGAGTCATTATAACAATACCGTTATTCATAAAGCGCTACACAAATAAAGAAGACAACAAGTAAAGTTAGGGTCTAAAGAAGTGAGTTTAATAGTTTCCTTCTCAGGGAAATCTAACCTTGGCTTCCATCTCCCGGCCAGGCTCAGCCTCCTTCAGCAGGCTCATTCCTATTGGCTGTTGTTTTCACCTGAACCAGGAAGCAGGGCGGCGGTGGGCGGGGCTTCACTCAGCCTGTCAGCTGACTGGAGACAAAAAGGGAAATTATTTAAATCATAAAATAAAATAATGTATAACTCTCCTGAATTACACTGTAAGAACCGTGAGCAAACTCTTTCACAACAAGCGCCAGGAGCCGTGTTAGCATGCTATATGTGTGTTAGCACGCTGGATGTGTGTTAGCACCAAGATACATGTACTGTGGTGCAGCCTGGGAAACGCTGGTTGAATGAGATATACATCCAAGAGGATATAATCTGATACTGCCAGTAGGCCAATCTCTGTATACTTACCTACGCAATCAAATGATGAAGATGTCTGCCGAATCTCGACAGCGTCACAGATACCTGCCCCTCTCTGGACCCGCACTGTCAATCGTCTCAATCAACATCGAAGGTTTCTCCGGATGCAAGGCAGAGATACTGGCAACGATGGCCAATCGTTTTGACATACTCTGCATGCAGGAAACCCACATCGGCCCTGCACAACACCGACCTACCATCCCTGGAATGAAACTGGTCGCAGAGACCCGACACAGACAGTATGGATCAGCTGTTTTCAGCAGACCAAACCTCAAGATTGAGGAAGTCTGGACCCACACTACGGAAGGAAACATGGAAACCATCACAGTTGCCCTCCCAAATGTCTCTGTCACATCAGTCTACAAACCACCCGCAACCCCTTTTCTGTACACAGAACTACCAGAAAGATGCAAGAGGAGATTCCATATCAGCATCGGCGACTTCAATGCCCACAGTACATCATGGGGCTATGAGAACAACAACCAAGATGGAGATGAAGTTGAAACCTGGCTTGAGTCCAAGCACCTGACCCTAATCCATAACGCTAAACTACCCAAATCCTTCCACAGCGCCAGATGGAAACGAGGATACAACCCAGACCTCGCCTGTGTAAGCAGTGGCATCGCATCCAGAACTGAGAAGGAAGTCCTGGACCCTATCCCCCATACCCAGCACCGGCCAATTGCCATCACCGTTAGATCCGCTCACCAAGCAACCACCGTCCCATTCCGCACGAGGTTCAACCTACGGAAAGCCGACTGGTTGTCGTTCCAACAGGAGATAGAGCATTCCATATCTCACATACCACCATTTCCCAATAACTACTCCAACTTCACAGACTTGGTAAAAAGGTCAGCCAGACGTCACATACCCAGGGGATGCCAGACACAGTATATTCCTGGGCTATCAGAAACATCCAGCGACCTGCTGAAAGCCTACTATGAGGAATATAATAAGGACCCTTTCTCCTCTACCACCATGGAACTTGGAGAGACCCTGATCAGTGAAGTTGGGGAAGAACGAAGGAAAGTCTGGAAGGAAATGATGGAGAACACCACTATGACAAATAACAGCAGGAAGGCATGGGCTACAATCCGCCGTCTTGGCGAAGACCACACCACACCACCCATAATCACAACGGTCACAGCAAACTCGGTTGCATCACAGCTGGTGGCCAACGGCCGTAACCAACACCGCCGCCAACCCACAGGAGAACACCATCGCACAGTGGTATCAGACCAACCACAACCAGCCAGCCCTCTCACCAAACCCTTCGACATAGAAGAACTCAAAACTGCAATGGGTAAGCTGAAACCCGGAAAAGCAGCAGGGATTGATGACATACTGGCAGAAATGATACAGCACCTGGGACCTAACGGAAAGACCTGGGTCCTGGAGATGCTGAACACATGTATGGCACAAAAAACCATCCCTCCTGTCTGGAGAAAGGCCAAAGTGGTTGCAATCCCCAAACCCGGCAAAGACCCATCATCCCCAAAGAGCTACCGACCCATTTCCCTCCTCTGCATCACTTACAAACTCTACGAGAGGCTGCTACTCCAACGCCTCATGCCACTCATAGACACCAAGCTGACTAAAGACCAAGCTGGTTTCCGTCCTGGCCGCTCCTGTGCTGGACAGCTACTCAACCTCACCCAACACATTGAGGATGGGTTTGAAGGAACACAAATAACTGGAGCAGCATTCATAGATCTCTCTGCTGCCTATGACACTGTCCAACACCGTACAATGGTCAGGAAACTACTGGATATGACTGGTGACCTGAATCTGTGTCAAGTCATCAAAAGCCTCCTCAACAACAGGCGCTTCTACGTCCAGTTAAATGACCAGAGGAGCAACTGGAAAGCCCAAAAGAACGGCCTCCCACAAGGTAGCGTACTGGCCCCCCTCCTGTTTAACATATACACAAACGACCAGCCACTACCCCCAGAATGCCAGCGTTTCATCTACGCAGATGACCTCTGCATCACCACCCAACAAGTAGACTTCCAGAAGATTGAGCCTGTCCTTGAAGGTGCCCTCCAAGAAATGTCAAGCTACTACAATAACAACCACCTGAAACCCAACCCATCAAAAACCCAACTATGCAGCTTCCACCTGAGGAACAGAGACGCTAAAAAAGAACTGAGCGTCACCTGGGATGGCCACAAACTGTCCAACCACACGCATCCCATGTATCTTGGTGTTACACTGGATAGGACACTCTCCTTCAAGAAACATCTGGAGAACACCAAAGCCAAGATCAACACTGCGCAAACTAGTGAACTCCAAGTGGGGCGCAGATCCACCAACAATCCGTGCAACTGCCATGGCCCTGTGTTTCTCTACAGCAGAGTATGCCTGCTCAAGCTGGAGCCGATCACGTCACACCAAACTGGTCGACACAGCCTTGAATGACACCTGCCGCATCATCACGGGATGCGTTAAGACAACACCTGTCCCGTGCCTCTATGCGCTAGCCGGCATCTCTCCCCCACACATCAGACGACTGGGTATCGCTCAAGATGAACGGAGAACACAGGAGACAGACATCAGACACCCCTTGCATGGCCACGTAGCACCCCCACGCAGGCTCCGATCCAGAGCCAGTTTTGTGCAGACAGTCCTGCCCCTCCAGACAACCAAACAAGCAGCAAGGACCAACCTCTGGGAAGATGAATGGCAAAGACATGACACACGAGCTCTTGAATGGCTGGGCAGAGGAATCACACCAACGGAAAGCCTTGCTAGTGGCCACGACCTTGGCTGGACAACCTGGAAGTCACTTAATAGACTGCGTGTGGAACAGGGGAGGTGCAAAGCACTGATGAAAGTGTGGAACTACACCACAGAAGACACGTGCAGCTGTGGATCAGTGCAGACAATGTCCCACCTACTGGAATGTGCCGATGCCCCCCGGTGCAGTCCAGAAGACCTGGCAGAACCTACCCCATCAGCTGTGGCCTGTGCCCGATACTGGCAGAACGACATCTGAGATTGCTAAGGACTCGAAGAAGAAGCATGCTATATGTGTGTTAGGATGTGTGTTAGCACGCTGGATGTGTGTTAGCATGCTATATGTGTGTTAGCACGCTGGATGTGTGTTAGCATGCTATATGTGTGTTAGCACGCTGGATGTGTGTTAGCATGCTAGATGTGTGTTAGCATGCTATATGTGTGTTAGCACGCTGGATGTGTGTTAGCATGCTAGATGTGTGTTTTACTAGCTGGATGTGTGTTAGCATGCTAGATGTGTGTAGCACGCTGGTTGTGTGTTAGCATGCTAAATGTGTGTTAGCACGCTGGATGTGTGTTAGCATGCTAAATGTGTGTTAGCACGCTGGATGTGTGTTAGCAGGCTGGATGTGTGTTAGCACGCTGGATGTGTGTAAGCATGTTATATGTGTGTTTTACATGCTAGATGTGTGTTAGCATGCTAGATGTGTGTTAGCACGCTGGATGTGTGTTAGCATGCTAGATGTGTATTTTACATGCTAGATGTGTGTTAGCATGCTAGATGTGTATTTTACATGCTAGATGTGTGTTAACATGCTAGATGTGTGTTAGCACGCTGGATGTGTGTTAGCATGCTAGATGTGTGTTAACATGCTAGATGTGTGTTAGCACGCTGGATGTGTGTTAGCATGCTAGATGTGTATTTTACATGCTAGATGTGTGTTAGCATGCTAGTTGTGTGTTAGCATGTTGAATGTGTGTTTTATATGCTAAATGTGTGTTAGCATGCTGGATGTGTGTTAGCATGCTAGTTGTGTGTTAGCAAGCACGCTGGATGTCGGTTGATGTTTGTCTGATTGGTTGGTACCAGGTTGGTACGTACCTGACTTCAGATCAGCTGATCAATCCGACAGTCTAAGAGTACGCCAACTGCACAGACAGACAGACAGAGAGACAGACAGACAGACACACAGACAGAGAGACAGACAGAGAGACAAACAGACAGACAGAGAGAGAGACTGACAGACAGACAGAGAGACAGACAGACAGACAGACAAACAGAGAGACAGACAGAGAGACACACAGACAGACACACAGACAGAGAGACAGACAGAGAGACAAACAGACAGACACACAGACAGAGAGACAGACAGAGAGACAAACAGACAGACAGAGAGAGAGACTGACAGACAGACAGAGAGACAGACAGACAGACAGACAAACAGAGAGACAGACAGAGAGACAGACAGACAGACAGACAAACAGACAGACAGAGAGACAGACAGACAGACAGACAAACAGAGAGACAGACAGACAAACAAACAGAGAGACAGACAGACAGACAGACAGACAGAGAGACAGACAGACAGACAGACAGACAGACAGACAGTTAGCAGGTACAAACCATTTAAAATATTTATCTCATCTAGTTTATTGTTGATGTTAATCTAAGAAGAGACCTTGGATGGACAAAACACACACACACACAACACACACACACACACACACACACCACACACACACACACACACACACACACACACACACACACACACACACACACCCCACACACACACACACACACACCACACACACACACACACACACACACACACACACACACACACACACACACACACACACACACACACACACACACACACACACACACACACACACACACACACGTGTATTTATAGACTGCAGCTGTTATATAACTGGGGGAGGGTACACTGGGGATGCTGTTGTTGCTATGGCAGCAGCTTTACCTGTGCTGGACCTCAGACGAGCCAATCAGATGAAAGAGATGTGATCACATGGTTTGATCAGCTGATTCACTGAAATGGGATCATTTCACTTTTTATTCAGATCAACCGGCAGCAGAGCAACTCATTCAATAAACGTGATGACAGCAACTCAGTATTCAGAGTTGAGTGATGTGTTGCTGCTCACCTGCTGATGAAGAGGGTTACATTGATGGAGTTGCTGTTTTGACATCAACAAAATGTCAAGTTGCTAGTCAGTTGCTAGTTGCTTTTCATGTAGTTTCTGTACTTCCCTCTGACCAAAGCAACATGGTGGCCAAGTTGCTTCAGCTTTAGTTTAGTAGTTTAGGTTGCTGTAGCTCAAGTTCCTGTAGCCTTAGTTGCTGAAGTTTATAATAGTAGTTTGTACTTTAGTTCCTGTGGTTTTGGTTGCAGTAGGTGACGTTGCAGTAAGTGTAGTTGCTTCTTCCTCACATTAAATTGCAACAACACTGCAGTTGAGCTCTGGTTGCTTTAGTTGCAGGTTCTGTGTAAGCTGTCAGGTTGAAGCAACATAATTGTCATCAAACATGAACAGTCTGGTTGCTAGTTGCAGTTGCCATACTTGTAGTTGCTGTAGATGAAGTTGCTCTGTCAGGTTGCAGCAACACTGCGGTGGTTGCTCTCCATCATCAGTCTCATTAACAGTCTGGTGTCGTCTCTCCTTCTGAAGAGCTAACAGGCGCTAACAGGAGCTAACAGCAGCTAAAAACATGCTAACAGAAACTAACAGAAGCTAACCGTGTCTGTCAGTGTGTCTCCGGTCCGTTAGTTGCCGTTTGCCGGTTGTTTTCCCGGTGACTCACCGCCGTACGTGTCTCTGCTTCTCAGCGATGCGCGCGGCCGGCGGGGCGGACGCGTGCCCGGGTCACCATGGCAACCTGCCCGCAGCTGCATATAAACGAATAGGTGGATATTTACTTATATAATGAATAATAATCCGTATAACGCTAAATAAGTGAGTTGAATGAACTATCTATCTATCTATCTATCTATCTATCTATCTATCTATCTATCTATCTATCTATCTATCTATCTATCTATCTATCTATATATCTATATCTTATGTTTTAATAACTGAGTGTTTTATTATTCTCCATTGTTTGTTTTCTGTTCATGCCCTCAATATGAATTATTGTAATGACCCTGATGTTTATGTGCCTTTTTCAGATTGTATTCAAATAATTATTCAATAAAATCTTTAAAAAACAAACAATCAGTGCATCATTTTAATAAACAAATCATATATATATTATGTTTTAATACCTGAGCGTTTTGTTATTCTCCGTTGTTTTTTTCTAATGAACCTGATGTTTAGATTATGTGCCTTTTTCAGATTGTATTTAAATAATTTGTGTAAGGTAAAGAAATGTGGAGTAGTATTGTTCAATCTTAAGAACCTCTTGAGTTGCGAGAAGGGCAACTGTAAAGCTTTATTTGAGTTCTTAAAAAGTAGTTTATTTTTGTTTTTTATAATTGTTTCTTCCTTGTAGCTCACTGATATGTCCCCCATGATTTGTGGTCCACACTCCAGCAGAGTAGGTGGCGGTAATGCACCTTAAACGCCATTAAACCAAAAAGAAGAAGACGAATCAGTGCATCATGATAATAAACCCTGAAGCGGAACCAATGTGCCGTGTGTTTGTTTCGACTCGAGCTACCTCCACGGTGCCGCAGCCGGAGCATCACTTCCTGCGAATCTCAGCGTCACTTCCTGTGAATCTCTCATAAAGACGGGCTTGGCGGAATCTCCGCAGGTCGAATTTTTCTGGTTTGTTTGGTGAATCCGTCTGCATCGGAGCCATCAGAACCGCAAACATGGTGAGTGATCATCCGGGGAGAGAGGGAGCTGGCTGACGGCTGCTGGGGGAGGATGATTTATCCCGGATCGGTCCCGGTTAGTCCTGGGTTAGTGTAATGGCGGGAGTCTGGGTAACGTCGCTCGTACGTCGGTTAACGGATCGATAATGAGTGTATTTCTTGTTTAGTGTTCACACAACCCGGTCCGTTAACGGCTCTGTGAAACAGCCGTTAACTCACCGGTGTTTACGTGTGTCTGTTAGCCGTTAGCTGCCTGGTGTCGTGGGTTAAGTGCCATGAATGAAATATGTTATGTTGCAACGAGCTAAACCTAGCGATGCTAAGCTAATAGTATTTAGTTTGATACTCTGCACGTGTCTTCCGAACAGTAGTTACTCTCTGCGGCAGAAGTACTATATAGATGATATACTTAAGTACAAGTAGAACAGACGCCTTTATTGTCCTTAAACATGTACAGTGGAAAGAGGCGAGCTACTCCAAACATTCAGAAATATACAACAACAAAAACAAACAGCATTCATACCTGTGTAACAAAATAAAGTGCAGAAATTATATTCAGTATTACAGAGCCGTGTGTCTGTTAGCTGCCCGGTGTCTGTTAGCTGCCGTGTGTCTGTTAGCTGCCGTGTGTCTGTTAGCTGCCCGGTGTCTGTTAGCTGCCCGGTGTCTGTTAGCTGCCCGGTGTCTGTTAGCTGCCCGGTGTCTGTTAGCTGCCCGGTGTGGTGGGTTAAGCTCCATGAATGAAATATGTTATTGAACACCGGGTCAACGAGCTAAAGCTAGCGATGCTAAGCCAACATGATTTAGTTTATCACGTGTCTTCACAACAGTAGTTACTCTCTGCGCCACAGTTACTCAGAAGCGGGAGAAGTACTCAGATTATATACTTAAAAATAAGCACAATAGAAGCCTTTATTGTCCTTATACCTACTCCTTAAGGTAGCATCACACATTCAGAAATATACAACAAACGTTTGTGTGAGCAGGATTCAAGTCTCTCTCATCACGTGCTCAGCAGCTACAGGGTGGATATGGAAATGAAAAACTAGTCCTCCAACAGAGCAACATGAATATATATATATATATATATATATATATATATATATATATATATATATATACATATATATATCACATATATATATCACATATATATATATATATATATATATATATATATATCACATATATATATCACATATATATCACGTATATATATATATATATATAGCACGTATATATATATATATATAGCACGTATATATATATATATATAGCACATAGAACATTTAGAATAGTGCAAGAGAATGTTTTGAGGTGTGCAAGTAAATACAAATAGTGCAAGAAGAGTCTATTGAATATGATATATAGATTAATAATCTGCTAAGGGGTTAAAGTGCAATGATCGCTCTGGGGAAGAAACTTTCTTTGAGTCTGTTTGTCTTTGTTTAAAGTCACCTGTAGCGCCTCCAGCAGGTCACACAGGTGAGTTCCCTGAGAGGGTAGTGTCCATCAGGGAGGGGAGAGGGCAGGGTCTTCCTTTCTGTACCGATACTTGAGAATAAGGTGCTTGTGGGTTATCTGTGGCCACTTTTTAATAGCGGGTAGCTGGCTCCTCCACGTAGAAATGAAATGATTCTCTCTCCTTTACGGCGAAGGGTTATTTAGAGAGTCTGAAAACAAGGTGGCGACAGATAACCCACACGTACCAAGAATAATACTTACGTGAAGAAGGGACGAATATACTGCGTCTCTGGTTTCTATAACGCTTTTTATTCATGACTTGAATACACTTCTTTTAGATTGTAAGGGCAAATGTTGAGTGTGTTACATGATGATGTCACTGAGGCTGTTTCTGATTGGTCCTCAGACGGTGGGGAAGAGCAGCAAGATGCTGCAGCACATCGACTTCAGGATGAGGTGCATCCTGCAGGACGGCCGCATCTTCATCGGCACATTCAAGGCCTTCGACAAACACATGAACCTGATCCTGTGCGACTGCGACGAGTTCAGGAAGATCAAGTGAGGATCAGTATTAATGAAGACGTGTGTATACTCACTAGTTCAGGGAGATCAAGTGAGGATCAGTATTAATGAAGACGTGTGTATACTCACCAGTTCAGGAAGATCAAGTGAGGATCAGTATTAATGAAGACGTGTGTATACTCACTAGTTCAGGAAGATCAAGTGAGGATCAGTATTAATGAAGACGTGTGTATACTCTCCAGTTCAGGGAGATCAAGTGAGGATCAGTATTAATGAAGACGTGTGTATACTCACTAGTTCAGGGAGATCAAGTGAGGATCAGTATTAATGAAGACGTGTGTATACTCACCAGTTCAGGAAGATCAAGTGAGGATCAGTATTAATGAAGACGTGTGTATACTCACCAGTTCAGGGAGATCAAGTGAGGATCAGTATTAATGAAGACGTGTGTATACTCACTAGTTCAGGGAGATCAAGTGAGGATCAGTATTAATGAAGACATGTGTATACTCACTAGTTCAGGGAGATCAAGTGAGGATCAGTATTAATGAAGACATGTGTATACTCACCAGTTCAGGGAGATCAAGTGAGGATCAGTATTAATGAAGACATGTGTATACTCACCAGTTCAGGGAGATCAAGTGGAGTCACTGCTTCTTATTTATTAGTTTCAGAACTCCTTTATTAGTCAAAGGTGTTATCGTCATGCTCAGCAGCTACAGAGTGAGCTCCTCCAACGATGCAACATGTATAATAAAATACAAAATAGTGCAAGAAGTCTATATACAATTAAATAGAATATGATATGTACAAGAAGGGGACATCTAAAGTGCTGTTCTCTGTACTTTATGTACACTTCTGCTGTTGTAGAAATGCAACATGTCCCCGTAGGACAAATAAAGGAATGATTCCACTAAATCAGCATTTAAATAGCTTAGTTGTTTGTTTATATATATATATATATATATATATATATATAAATTAGATGTAGTAATGTGAATATTAATGCTGTGTGTCTCTGTGTGAAGGCCTAAGAACTCCAAGCAGCCGGAGCGTGAGGAGAAGAGGGTTCTGGGTCTGGTTCTGCTGCGCGGGGAGAACCTGGTGTCCATGACGGTGGAGGGCCCACCCCCTAAAGATGTGAGTGAGCTGCATGTGGTTGCGTGTAGAAAGAGATATCCATGTGAGGGATTAATAAAGTATCTCTTCTTCTTCACGATGAGAGATTTTATTCTAACAAACTCCCCCTCTCCTCACAGACGGGCATTGCTCGCGTCCCATTGGCCGGCGTGGCAGGAGGCCCAGGTGTGGGTCGTGCAGCGGGACGAGGTGTTCCTGCTGGAGCTCCGATGCCTCAGGCTCCAGCTGGGCTCGCTGGACCCGTCAGAGGAGTGGGCGGGCCTTCACAACAGGTAACCATGGAGACTAACATGTGATATAACAGCTCTGAGCCCGGAGGTATTACTTCGAAGCCAGTTCATCAGAGCCGGGGTTTCTTAAACTGGACACTGAACTAAAGCTCTGGTTCAGAGAGAACATGAAGCCGGCTATCAGGGAGCGTCTTTTCACTCATGAAGTGCATGAAAACCATTAGGGATGTAACTATACCAAAAACTCACGGTACGATAACATCGCGATAACAAGTCCACGGTACGGTATTTATCGCGATATTGAAAAATAAAGAAAGAAAAAAATGTTTGAACTCATCTAGCTTCAGCAGCTACATTACCTACGGGTGCGTTCGATCTAGTACTTGAGTAAAAGTAGAAGTACTCAGATCTTGTACTTGAGTAAAAGTAGAAGTACCAGAGTGTAGGAATACTCTGTTACAGTAAAAGTCCTGCATTCAAATTGTTCCTCAAGTGAAAGTAGAAAAGTATTCTCATCAAAATATAGTGAAAGTAGCGACAGTAAAAGTAGTCATTGTGCAGATTGGTCCATTTCAGAATAATATATATGATATGTTTTATAATGATTGATCATGAAAGTGTTCTCAAAGCTGGTAAAGGTGCAGCTAGTTTGAATGACTTTGTATACTGCAGGGTAGCTTGTGGATTTACTCCAGGTGGAACTAAAGTCTGATTTAACACTTGGTTATATTTCACATCATTCATCCACATCTGTGAAGTAACTAAAGGTATTAAATACATGTAGTGGAGTACAAGTACACCATGTACCTCTGAACTGTAGAGGAGTAGAAGTACAAGGTAGCAACACATTGAATACTTAAATAAAGTACAAGTATCTCAAAATTGTACCCAAGTATAGTACTTGTTGAGTTTATGAACTTAGTTACTTTACACCACTGGCTATACAGACAGAAAGACTAAGCCTTGCACAGAGGCATGAAAATACATTTTCAAAATGCTCAACAGTGCTGCCAACATTATAAACTGACTGCTACACAATTAAAATAAATGCTTTTATATATTTCTATTAGATGTGACTCTTTGGCGTTTCTGTTATTAACTGCTTTAGTTCTGAATGCTAACATCCTGTTAGTCCTCATTTTAAAGCCGATATCCCGTGGGGTCGGGGGGGCTCGGATCCTTGTCACCTTTTTCATACCTGATGAGTTTGCATCCCTGAAAGTGACAGGAACTGGAACAAGAACAACCAGTGTTTGTTTACCTACCAAACAAAGCAGGCATTTTCTTTGTGCCACTGCACCTCACAAATCAACAAGGACATTGAATAATCAGACCCTGCAGTAAAAATGTGAAAGCAGTCTGTCATTTTGACAGATCAGAACAAACAAGTTTCCCCGCAGCGAGGCTCTGGTGTTTGCCGTGTTATTATGCACGCCCTCCAAAAGGGAATGATATAGTTTCCAAACCGTACTTTGCCGTACAGATCGTTGAAATGTGCTTTACGCTGTGCGCGCTCCTGCGAGGTGCATGCATTTCTCGGTGGGCATGCATAACACCCCCCCCACAGTAAATATACTGTTGGCGCGTGTCAATGTCTCTAGGTATGTCAATGTAGCCCTGTCCTTTCGTGTTATCTGTTTTATGTTCATGTTGTAACCTACTTGCTGCCATGTTGGACAGGTCTCTCAACGGGACCACCGGGTTAAAGAAAGGTTTAAAGAAAAAAAAAGATTAATTAACGCGTATGTAATGTAATATCGTGGTAGATTTTGTCAGTCTCACGACGATATTCGGTATATCGTTACATCCCTAAAAACAATCTCTGGCACAGACACATCATGGCACAGACACATCATGGCACAGACACATCATGGCACAGACACATCATGGCACAGACACATCATGGCACACACACATCATGGCACACACACATCATGGCACAGACACATCATGGCACAGACACATCATGGCACAGACACATCATGGCACAGACACATCATGGCACAGACACATCATGGCACAGACACATCATGGCACACACACATCATGGCACACACACATCATGGCACACACACATCATGGCACACACACATCATGGCACACACACCATGGCACAGACACACCATGGCACAGACACACCATGGCACACACACCATGGCACACACACCATGGCACACACACCATGGCACACACACCATGGCACACACACCATGGCACACACACCATGGCACACACATCATGGCACACACATCATGGCACACACACACCATGGCACACACACACCATGGCACACACACACCATGGCACAGACACACCATGGCACAGACACACCATGGCACAGACACACCATGGCACACACACATCATGGCACACACACCATGGCACACACACACCATGGCACACACACACCATGGCACACACACATCATGGCACAGACACACCATGGCACAGACACACCATGGCACAGACACACCATGGCACAGACACATCATGGCACAGACAGCCTGTTGCTGCGAAATAGAGATGACTATTGGAAGAAATGTACATATTCCCACGGGTGACATTATGGTTTTACGGAATTCATCTGCAAGTAAAAGGGACTTGTTTGTGAGCGGCGGTATTTGCTTATTTGAATCCTAAACTATGATTGAACCTGGTGCGGAGCAGTTTGTGTCTCCATGGTGATCTAGCCAGGTTAAAAGATAGCCACCTTCTCTTTAGGCTCAACATACCTGATGACCCCTAATCTGGTGTGTGTGTTCAGGTAATGACTTCCTGTTTGTCTCCAGGTTATGACACCCCAAGGCAGAGGGACGGTTGCCGCGGCAGCAGCAGGAGCCAGTATCGCCGGGGCCCCGACTCAGTATCCACCTGGACGAGGAGCCCCGCCCCCGATGGGCCGAGGAGCCCCGCCCCCAGGTGATCAATACTCACTGAGCACAGGTTCACCTGAAGAGAAACCACTTCAGACCCCCTCCACCTGTAGCGGGGAAATGTAAAAATGTTTGTTAATAATAATAATAATGTACAAGTGACCATCCCATAATAACACCTGTCTCCTGTCCCCAGGTATGATGGGCCCGCCCCCCGGCATGAGGCTTCCGATGGGCCCTCCAATGGGGATGCCCCCTGGTCGAGGAGCTCCAATGGGAATGCCCCCTCCTGGCATGAGGCCGCCTCCCCCCGGCATGAGAGGTAAGCTGTGTTGCCATGGAGACGCCTTACAGGGGCCAATCAGATGGGAGTGCCATTAATAGCTCCGCCCTCCCCAGCTGACTGTTAAACACCAAACTTTTGAAAGAACACCCATAACATTCGTCTGTTTGCAACTTATCAATATTCCAATTACTTGTATACTATTCTGCACAGTTTCTATTATATTTTATTTACTTACACTATTGTCCGTTTTATTGTGTTGCTCTGTGGGAGGAGCCTGTGACCTCAGATTTGTATTGATATAACTACACTAGCTATGTACAAATGACTATAAAAGCCTTGAATGAGCTGTCGGCCAATCAGATCTCCCGTATCCTGAAATGTGGTGTTTTATGTGTGAATGTGAAGCATTAACGGACCTTTCGTTCTGTTGTAGGACCTCCCCCACCTGGGATGAGACCGCCTCCCAGACCCTGAAGCCCCGCCCCCTCAGACTTACCTGTTGTATAGGTTTTTCTTTTTTTAATGTTTTGTGTTTTTTAAATAAAGTTTCTTCAGGATGGTTTGAATTTCTGCCTGGCTGTCAGTTATTATATCAACCTGGAAGACTAATATGTACCTGTATCACATGACTCAGCAGGAGAGGACTCTTTAAAGTAGAGACACTACATACTGATATACACCTGAACATCAGCAGGAGAGGACTCTTTAAAGTAGAGACACTACATACTGATAAACACCTGAACATTAGCAGGAGAGGACTCTTTAAAGTAGACACTACATGCTGATGTACACCTGAACATCAGCAGGACAGGACTCTTTAAAGTAGAGACACTACATACTGATATACACCTGAACATCAGCAGGAGAGGACTCTTTAAAGTAGAGACACTACATACTGATAAACACCTGAACATTAGCAGGAGAGGACTCTTTAAAGTAGACACTACATACTGATATACACCTGAACATCAGCAGGAGAGGACTCTTTAAAGTAGACACTACATAATGATAAACACCTGAACATTAGCAGGAGAGGACTCTTTAAAGTAGACACTACATGCTGATATATACCAGAGGCCTGTACTACGAAGCTGGTTCAACCTAACCTGGATATGTTCGAGTTAGCCGGTTGGCCTAATCCAAAACATACGCCCTCTCGCTAAGCGGTCCTACGACGCTGGTTATGGCTTGAGCGATCCACTTGATAACCAGCGTCGTAGGACTGCTTAGCCTCTGGTGTATCTTGGCTGGCTCTTAGCGTTCACTGGTGTTTTGATATCTAACCTATCTAATTGTGATTTAAGGAAGAGGATAAGGGATAGAAGGAAACCGTTTTGGGATGATACCAAAAGTCAAAATATTTTTTCGGACTTTATTTTCAGACCTTTTACTTTTTTTTCTCAGAATTATTACTTTCTGAATTTTCACATGTAATTTTCTAATTTTAATTTTTTTCTCAGAATGTTTTTTATTTATTAAGTTTGCACTCTACTTTATTGTCTTGTAAATGTGTGTTATGTGAATTCTTGTCTTCTGTTTGCACCTGTCCCTCCTTTTCTCCAAAGACTCTGGAAGCCATGTTGTTTGTATTTGCCCCTCCCTCTGGAATTCACTCCCACAGCCAATCAGAGACCTCCTTCACCTTCAATCAGAATCAGAATTAGAAACAGGTTTATCACCAGGGGGGTATACTACGAATCTAGTTCAACATATCCTGGATATGTTTCGAGTTATCCGGTTGACTTAATCAAAACAAAAAACGCTCTCGCTAAAATGTACTACGACGCTGGTAATCAACTCGATCGCAAGCCAGCCGTGTCCTATCCATGGATGTATAATAAGAACAACTAGTTAGGTGGCGTTCACATGAAAGGGGTGGTATTTGGAGCATTCGACCAATCACAAACATGGAGAAGCGTACTGACAGCGCAGCGTCATACTTCCTGAATGAAAAGTGAACTTTAATATTAGTCAAATATGAAGAAGTTAAACTTTAAACATCCATGACTTAAACACTTTATCCAGGATCAAAGCCACATAGCTGCACCTGCAAGGTGAATACAGCTGGTAACAGAGAAAGTGTTTGAATGCGTACATTAACAGGTTTATGAAATCACTGCCCCGTCCAAGACACGATCTGACTTTAATTACATTTGACTCCAGTGTTTCGTCAACTTAATGTGTTGCTTAAAATAATACTTCTGCATACAGTATGCGACACTGTGAGTGTTGCACGGCCAGATACGGCTCAGCTGACTCAGATAAGGAAATATATGATACATTATGATGTGATATCATGTGATATGAATGATAATGGGACACATCGACGTCTGCCCTCACAGTGCCGCGGACTGTAGGCTACGTAATGTTACTTTGATCCGGTTACTTATGTTGTGGCAGATATTTAATTAAGCGTTCTTAACATAATAGTATAATAATAGTATAATAGTTATAGGCTAATAGTCAGATTGCTCTGAAGATGGGAGGTGATATTCTATTCATTTTCACGTTCACACAGTCTGTGATTTTGGCCGGCCGTCTTTCCAGCAACGGCAGTTTAAACTGTATTTCCTCCGCACACTGAGCTCTGATTGGTCAGCAGGTGGTGCTTTCACTGAGTTGATCTCTTATCCTGGAACC
>NW_022987824.1:252914-282914 GCF_902827165.1 Trematomus bernacchii | reverse complement strand
CATATAAAGCATAGTTGTCCACTCATATGTTGATAAGAGTATTAAAAACTTGAAAGATATCCCTCTAAGGTACATTTAGAACAGATAAATGTGCGATTAATTTGCGATTAATCGCGATTAACTATGGACAATCATGCGATTAAATATTTTAATCGACTGACAGCCCTAATATATATACATATATGTATAATTAATACAACTGTGTATATATATATACAAGTATAATTAATACAACTGTATATGTGTGTATATATATATATATACATACACATACATATATATATACATACACATACATATACAAGTATAATTAATACAACTGTTAATTTGATTTGACACATATCTTTATATATGTATAAGTATGACGACTTCCTCGGGCGAGATCATGGTATAGCTAATTGATCTGGGTCAAACGTGTTGTGCCCACATGCAAAGGTTGTAAACTCTGGTTTATCCCTGCGTGGTATTACAGTAATAGCAAACCGCAACGTTCAACTCCTTTAATGGTATATTGCAAGTTCAATAAGAAGCTACAGGGACGTTAATCTACGTCGGTAATATTAACTTTATTTAATACAAGATTTAATCATACAGCCCATGTAGTATAATATTTTACAAATGATGAATTACAGCAAACATGTGCAATATATCCATTATTACAGCTCCGTGGGCTGGCAGTAAGGCGATATGGGTCCGTTCTTATTGTGCATCCATGGGTAAAGATAAACGCATGTAGTGCTGAACACGTAACATGAACGTGCCGGGCGGCGCGGTCCCGTGGGTTAGATGCGCGTTCATAATGCAGAGGGAAATAACTCTCAGAATAACGTTATTAGCACATTTTTACAACTTGAGGAACGAATGTTTTTAATAAGGGCTATACAAGTGTTCATACTGGGTAGTTTATTTAGTTTAAAACAAATTATCCAACGATTTACAGACCACTCTTTCCCCATGTAAGTCAATGGGAAAAAGTGTTTCCGGGCCTGGCAACCAAAAGGAAGTGTAGTACCGCCGTTTGGCCACCACGAATATTTTCATCTGAGTCCGGCGCACTTCCTGGGGGCTTGGTTTGCTCCCGCTGCTTTAATTCAATGCAATCCCTCCCCGTCGAGGCAAGCACTGTAATTCTCTCCGGTTAGTCCACCAGCAGATGACAAACACCCACCTCTCCGCCTCTTCCAAGGAACGAGGGGACCGTGCGGCAGAGTTTCAGTTTCAGTTTCTTTCGCCGGTCAAGATGTCCGTTAAAGTTTAAATCTTCCGGACCAAAATGAGAAAAAGTGCCGGTCAAAGGTCTTCTTTGTTATTTATTGAGCTTTAAAACAAATGAATAACGACTCTATATAATAAAACACGGAGGACAGAGATCTCTTTTTCTCCCCCTCTTCTGACAGCCCAGCAGCTGATCAGAGCACGGCTCACCTCTCCTGCAGGGGGGCGTGGTCAGCAGAATCAGACCCGTAGACAGCAAACAGCACATGGAGAGAAATGAGGCATGGCTAAAATGCATGATCTGTTTGGTATTTTGAAAACAGAAACGTATAAATATACCTTATATAGGTATGGCCCTACAATATATCATTTAAATATAGCATGATAGGTCCACTTTAATTCTAGAATACTGACTTTTTTTCCTAAATGTTTACTTTAATTTCAGAATTTTTACTTTTTAAGATAAGATAAGAAGTACTTTATTGATCCCAAATTGGGAAATGTTTGCATTGCAGCAGCATTAAAAAAAATACGGCATTGCACATAAGTAGAAATAAACAATACTAGAATTTAAACATCTCAAAATAGAATCAAAACGGGATTTTCTCAGAATTTTTACTGTAATTTCTTTTACTTTTGCCGAATTATTTACTTTCTCCGAATTTTTACTTTTTTTTCCAGACTTTTTTTCACTTTTTCCATAATGTTCAGTTTCAGAATGTCTGACTTTCTTTCTCGGACTTCTTACTTTCTTTTCATAATGTTCACTTTTTTTGGTCACATTCCAATTTTGTGTTTCTCATTTGGCTCTAACCCTCTTCCGTTGTCAATAAACAAGTCAAGACTAAAACATGTTGAAAATCAGTAGCTTCTTGTGATCGGTTCGGATGATAGTAAATCACTTCCTGTTGTGTTTCAGATGGTGCTGTTGTTGTGTTGTTTCCTCTCCTCTCTGCTGGTTGTCATGGCAGCGCCGGCTGCAGACGAGGTGAAGTTCCTCCCCGGCCTTCAGAAACAGCCGAGCTTCAGACACTTCTCTGGATACCTGAACGTGGCCGACGGGAAACATCTGCACTACTGGTGAGGACTGAGAGACTTTTAAGAAGTACTTTATTCATCCCAATTTGGTAAATGTTTGCGTGGCAGCAGCGTAAAAAGACAAGGCTTTGAACATTAGAGAAATGAAAAGACTAGAAATAAACAATCTGAAATGTAAACATCTCAAATAGCATGACAAAAAGTAGAAAAAATACATGTGGAAATACAAATGTACAGTAACAAAATATAAAGCAGGATATTATATATACATTAAGTGTGTGAGGAATGGATTATTAAATATTAGATTGAACATTATGTACAGTGCGTGTCTCTGTGTCTCTGTGTCTCTGTGTCCCTTTAACCTGTTAAGCCCCGAGCCTGTTTTTCAGGTTTCAGGCTCGAAAATGACATGCCCAAAACAAATGACTACAACTTCACTTCTAAAAGGGTTATATGAATAATTTCTTTTATCAAAGCAAGGTTACATCTGTGAGTTGGATGTAGAAGTGTCAGAATCAATATAAATGTTTCTCAGTCAGAGTAAATTCAGATGGAACATAGTAAAAAAAAGGTAAATTCTTACCTCCGCCTAAAGAAAAAACATTACTTATAGTGAAAACCACCCTTGAATGATGGGATGGTAGACTACAAGCTTTAGGAATCCAAACTATAACATATAATAAGTACCCTGTATCAAGATTGATGCAAAACAAGTTAAATTTGACCTTTTTAGAGAGGTTTAGCAAAAAGAAGTTCCAGGCGGAATAAGCTTTCGGCACATTTGGGTACATCTGGTTCCATCAGTGCCATTTGACCTTTTTCAGGTACCAGACTATAAAAATGATGTATTACATTGAATTATCACCATAGGTATTCATTCCATCCAAAGAAAAACAATTAAAATTAAAAAAATTAATTAAAATTTTTAATAAAAACCCGCCGACGGGGGCTTTGGGGCTTAACAGGTTAAGAGTCTGGGAAATGTAGTCTTTTTTTATTCTATTATACTATATATTAAGTGACAATATTTGTCCTTTTTACAAAAGCATCAGAGTGCTCTAACAGATTGTGTTCAGGTTGGTGGAGTCCCAGAAGGACCCGTCCTCAGACCCCCTGGTGCTGTGGCTGAACGGAGGCCCAGGATGCAGCTCTCTGGACGGACTGCTCACTGAGCACGGACCCTACCTGGTGGGTCTGAAATCTATACATCTGATTGTTTAGGAACGTCTAGCACCAAAAAGCATTATGGGATCCTGTATAAAAGGATGGGACACACTGACTTTAAATTCAGCTGTACGGATAAAATAAGTAAACGGTGATATTTACTGTAAACAACTCAATGTTTGCTTTCATATTGACATGTTCGTAGTGAGACGAGTAGGCAGCATATCGTAGGCAGCATATCGTAGTGAGACGAGTAGGCAGCATATCGTGAGACGAGTAGGCAGCATAGCGTAGTGAGGTAGGCAGCATATCGTAGCGAGACGAGTAGGCAGCATATCGTAGCGAGACGAGTAGGCAGCATATCGTGAGACGAGTAGGCAGCATATCGTGAGACGAGTAGGCAGCATATCGTAGTGAGGTAGGCAGCATATCGTAGTGAGGTAGGCAGCATATCGTAGCGAGACGAGTAGGCAGCATATCGTAGCGAGACGAGTAGGCAGCATATCGTAGCGAGACGAGTAGGCAGCATATCGTAGCGAGACGAGTCGGCAGCATATCGTAGCGAGACGAGTCGGCAGCATATCGTAGTGAGGTAGGCAGCATATCGTAGCGAGACGAGTCGGCAGCATATCGTAGCGAGACGAGTCGGCAGCATATCGTAGTGAGGTAGGCAGCATATCGTAGCGAGACGAGTAGGCAGCATATCGTAGCGAGACGAGTAGGCAGCATGTCGTAGCGAGACGAGTAGGCAGCATGTCGTAGCGAGACGAGTAGGCAGCATGTCGTAGCGAGACGAGTAGGCAGCATGTCGTAGCGAGACGAGTAGGCAGCATGTCGTAGCGAGACGAGTAGGCAGCATGTCGTAGCGAGACGAGTAGGCAGCATGTCGTAGCGAGACGAGTAGGCAGCATGTCGTAGCGAGACGAGTAGGCAGCATGTCGTAGCGAGACGAGTAGGCAGCATGTCGTAGCGAGACGAGTCGGCAGCATTTGTGTAATTAAAGATATTCCAGAAGGTCTTCCAGAATATTTGACGCTCTGCTTGCCTTTCTGTTTCAGATCCAGGATGACGGAGCGACGCTGCAGTACAACCCGTACTCCTGGAACAAGGTGAGACTCAGAGTCAGGTTTATTACCAGGTACACGTACGAGGAATTTGACTTGGAGTTGTGGTGCAGACATAAAAGTCAAACAAAAATTAAAAACACAGATAGAAAACTATTTTAAGAAAGCTATAATAACATCATCTTTTTTTATAGTTAAGCAGTATTTACATTATTACTATTTCTCTATAAAGTGAAGGTTTGTTGACCTACTTTTGATGCATGCTCTGTATGCTGTTGAAAAAAACTAAGTTTAAAAAATATATATATATATATATATATATATATAGCAGGGTTTCCGCTAGGTCAAATGTCCGGACAGAATTTATCTTACCGGACAAATGTGAAACTTACCGGTCATGTTTCAATAATAATAATAATAATAATAATTGTGTAGCAGAGTTTCCGTTAGCAGGTAATTACTATCGTCCGGTTATGCTTCACTCTCGTTTATGTCCATATGGATCAGATCCAGCTCTCCTGATCGGCCTTTATAGAGAGCACCGATCAAACTATTAAGAGTGAATATCGGCCGATAATGACCGGCGGCCAATCGATCGGAGCATCCCTAATTATTACCGGACATTTTGAACGGCAGGTTTTGAATTTACCGGTTTTTAATAAATGTTACCAGCTAAAAAACGGTAATTACCGGCTAACGGAAACCCTGATATATAGCAGTATTTACATTGAAATGCGGGCAGTCATGTGACCAAACCTAGCATCTCAATGTTGTTGTTGTGATTCCTGGAAGCTGATTGGTTCACGGTTTCCTTGCAGATTGCCAACGTGTTGTACCTGGAGTCTCCAGCAGGGGTCGGATTCTCGTACTCGGACGATAAAAACTACGCCACCAACGACACCGAGGTCTGTGACTCAGACTGAGTCTCTGCTCCTGATTGGCTCTCAGACTGAGTTTCGGCTCCTGATTGGCTCTCAGACTGAGTTTCGGCTCCTGATTGGCTCTCAGACTGAGTTTCGGTTTCTGATTGTCTCTCGGACTGAGTCTCTGCTCCTGATTGGCTCTCAGACTGAGTCTCTGCTCCTGATTGGCTCTCAGACTGAGTTTCGGTTTCTGATTGGCTCTCGGACTGAGGCTGAGTGTGTTTTTGTTTATATTTCCTCCTCAGGTGTCGATGAACAACTACCTGGCTCTGAAGGAGTTCTTCCGGCTGTTTCCAGAGTTCAGTAAGAGCGAGCTGTTCCTCACAGGTGAGAGTTACGGAGGAATCTACATCCCGACACTGGCTGAGAGAGTGATGGAGGACTCCACCCTCAACCTGCAGGTAAACACTGATGCTACTTGTTAGAAACATCTCCCTGGTCTCCGGCTTGAGCTTCAATCTCAGGATCCATGTATCTGTGATCCTCTCCAGAATGGAAGTAGTCATCACATACAGAGCATCAACTAGTTCCTGAACAGTGTCCTTCACATGCTGATATCCAAGAGAGGGAGTTACACAGTCACAAGATGGAGGAATACCGGTTCTGACTTTTTCTGATAATCTAAAAATTCGGACTTTTTCTCAAAATCTCAAAATTCTGTTCTTTTCTCAAAATCTCAAAATTCTGTCTTTTTCTCAAAATCTCAAAAATGTTGTCTTTTTCTCAAAATCTCAAAAATGTTGTCTTTTTCTCAAAATCTCAAAAATGTTGAATTTTTCCTCAAAATCTAAAAGAATGTCACTTTTTATAAAAAATCCAAAAATGTTGACTTTTTCTCAAAATGTTGACTTTTAATCAAACATCTCAACATTTTGACCAGGGACAACATTTTGTCAACATTTTGTCCATCTTGAGCTTCAATCTCAGGATCCATGTAGCTGTGATCCTCTCCAGAATGGAAGTAGTCATCACATCCAGAGCATCAACTAGTTCCTGAACAGTGTCCTTCACATGCTGATATCCAAGAGAGGGAGTTACACAGTCACAAGATGGAGGAATACCAGTTCTTGTAGGAAATCATAATAATAATCAAAATTCTGACCCTTTCTCAAAATCGACGTCCAGTTTATTTCTAGTCTTTTAATTTCTCTAATGCCATGTACAGTGCCATGTCTCTTTTTATTATCTTACATTGCTAACACTGAGTCACGTGTGTCGCAGGGCATTGCCGTGGGAAACGGGTTGTCGAGCTACGAGATGAACGACAACTCTCTGGTTTACTTTGCCTATTACCACGGGCTGCTGGGAAGCCTCCTGTGGAGCGAGCTGCAGGCGTTCTGCTGCAGAGAGGGGACGTGCAACTTCTACAGCAACAAGAACCACAACTGCTCCGCCGCCGTGAGTCTAAACCCCTCCAGACCCCTTCAGACCTCCAGACCCCTTCAGACCTCCAGACCCCTTCAGACCTCCAGACCCCTTCAGACCTCCAGACCCCTTCAGACCTCCAGACCCCTTCAGACCTCCAGACCCCTTCAGACCTCCTGACCCCTTCAGACCTCCTGACCTTCAGACCTCCTGACCCCTTCAGACCTCCAGACCCCTTCAGACCTCCTGACCCCTTCAGACCTCCTGACCTCCAGACCCCTTCAGACCTCCAGACCCCTTCAGACCTCCAGGCAGTATTTTATTGGGTTTCTTCAACAGCATGCAGTTAATCGATCAGAGCATGGAGCGAAACAAATCTTCACTTTATAGAAAGATTGGTAACAATGTGAATATTGCTGAACACCAGGAGAGACACAATCCCTCACAGACAGAAGACAGACAGACAGAAGACAGACAGACAGACAGACAGACAGCCAGCCAGTATTTCGTTTTTATAAGAAAGGCCACTTTACCGTGACGTCTGTAGTTAACCAGAGTATAAAAGACTACAATTCCCACGGCGCCTCTCTCTAAAGGGACAGTGATGGGCCTCTCTCTAAAGGGACAGTGATGGGCCTCTCTCTAAAGGGACAGTGATGGGCCGTCGAGGCTCAGTTGAAGGCGTCTAGTGGCTTTATAGAAAAATAAGGAAGGAAGCCACGACAATACCTGACACGTACCTGTGTTTTTAAAGCTCTCCTATCATGCACTATCTGATGTCTTCTCTACATCACTGTGTGTCCCCGGTGTGTCCCCGGTGTGTCCCCGGTGCGTCCCCGGTGCGTCCCCGGTGCGTCCCCGGTGCGTCCCCGGTGCGTCCCCGGTGTGTCAGGAGACTCACAAAGTGTCAGGAAATAAACTCTCCCTCTCTCCTGACAGCCCATCTGTTTCTCATGCAGCTAAACAGTGGGCGGGGCTTCAGGTGATAATGCAGAGCTGCGTGTCTCTGTCAGACTCAGCAGCTGATCTGATCTCTCTCTCTCGTCCGGTTAAACTTCACTCGCGTTTATGTCCATATTGATCAGATCCAGCTCTCCTGATCGGCCTTTATAGAGAGCACCGATCAAACTATTAAGAGTGAATATCGGCCGATAATGATCGGCGGCCAATCGATCGGAGTATCCCTAATTATTACCGGACATTTTGAACGGCAGGTTTTGAATTTACTGTTTTTTTAATAAATGTTACCAGCTAAACACCGGTAATTACCGGCTAACAGAAACCCTGACATGTTTTGTTTATATCTGAGACCTATAATATATGCCTAAAAACAGAATAAGAGCAGACCTTTTAACCGGGTGTTTCTCCTGCAGATCGGTGATGTTCAGACAATCGTCTACAGTTCAGGTCTCAACATGTACAACCTGTACGCTCCCTGTCCAGGTGGAGTCCAGAGACTCAGGTGAGCTGTGACCTTTAACCTCTCTTGTCCTAAATTTGGGTGAAAATGTAACTCATGTATTTTTTACTTTAACACCTGACCCTCGAGTCTTCAGCTACTGTTCTAAGCTCACCTCCCGCAGGTGTAACAGCTGACTTCCTGTTTGTTCCTCAGTATTGATAAGGGGCAGCTGGTGATCAGAGACTTGGGGAACTCGTTCATCAACCATCAGTCGACTCAGCTGTGGAGCCAGGTGAGGACAGGTGTTCATGTCAGGATCAGAATCCCTTTATTCGTCCCACAGAGGGGACATTTGCATTTGTTAGAGCAGAAAAGAGCCGAAGACAGCTCCATGTTAACTAGGAAGCATGCATACAAATATATTCAGAAACGGGTTTATTACCAGGTAGGCTGACACGAGGAATTTGACTTGGTGTCATGGTGCGTACATAAAAGTAAAAAATAAATAAAAAAAAAACACTAGAACTATTATAAGTAAACTATAATAACATTAAAAATAATAAATGTTAGAGGTCCTTCACCTGTCTGACGGAAGCTCCTTCTCTTACTGTTTGTGTGTGTGTAGAAGTTACGAGGTCTGGCGTCTCGTCACCTGTCTGTGAGGCTGGACCCCCCCTGCACTAACTCCACCCCCTGCTCCCTTTACCTGAACAACAAGTTAGTCAGAGCTGCTCTGCACATCAGCCCCAAGGCTCTGGACTGGGTCATCTGCAGGTAACACACCGGTACCACTGGACACCTCTAACATTACACACCTGTAACACACCTGTAACACTGGACACCTGTAACATTACACACCTGTAACCAGAGGTCGCGTTAACCGAATATTTTCCGTCTATGACGTAATTTTTCCAAGAATGACGGAAAACTCTGAAAGCAGTCCGTCATTTTGACAGATTAGAACACAACTCGGAACAGCGCCAAAATGTCCACCAGCGGCCCACATTATATTACATCCTTATGGCCAGGTCGACTGAGGGCGATCTACTGTACTCTACTTTAACTATTATTTAGTAATTCACACCCCTGTCCAGTTGGTGGCGAGTGTGTGCATATTAAGTAGCTATTGTCTAGTCTTGTATTTGACCTCGTTGATTTCCTCGTTGTTTAACCGGCTTTAGCAATCGCAAAATGTCACGGCAGCTGAGTGTCCGAAGCTTTTTTAATAAGCCCAGTAATTGTGATGGTGTGGATAAACGAGGTGAAAGAAGAGGGATTGATGCAGTGGAGGATGAAGGACAAGCCAGTAAGACTAACACTGACAACGTTCAGCCAGCAGCAGAGGGACAAGCAAGTGGCAAGGAAAAAATAAATCATTCATATTCGTTTCGACATGAAAAGTGACCGCACGGTCGGTGTCTCTGTTCATCTTTGTTTTTCTCCATGCCCTTAAAAGTTCTGTATGAATCATAAAAAAAAGGAATGAATGAACATTTGCTGCTTAGTACCCAAACATAAATATTAAATATGTCTCATCATTAAAACATGAAAAATAAAATGACGGGTAATAATGGATTATGACGGAAATGTTACGATCCTGTCCGTCAAAATGACAGACAACGAAAAAGTCTAACGCAACCACTGCCTGTAACACACCGATACCACTGGACACCTGTAACATTACACACCTGTAACACACCTGTAACACTGGACACCTGTAACATTACACACCTGTAACACACCTGTAACACAGGACACCTCTAACATTACACACCTGTAACACAGGACACCTCTAACATTACACACCTGTAACACACTTGTAACACTGGACACCTGTAACATTACACACCTGTAACACACCTGTAACACTGGACACCTCTAACATTACACACCTGTAACACACCTGTAACACAGGACACCTCTAACATTACACACCTGTAACACACCTGTAACACAGGACACCTCTAACATTACACACCTGTAACACACCTGTAACACAGGACACCTCTAACATTACACACCTGTAACACACCTGTAACACTGGACACCTCTAACATTACACACCTGTAACACACCTGTAACACTGGACACCTCTAACATTACACACCTGTAACACACCTGTAACACAGGACACCTCTAACATTACACACCTGTAACACACCTGTAACACAGGACACCTCTAACATTACACACCTGTAACACACCTGTAACACAGGACACCTCTAACATTACACACCTGTAACACACCTGTAACACTGGACACCTCTAACATTACACACCTGTAACACCTGTAACACTGGACACCTCTAACATTACACACCTGTAACACACCTGTAACACTGGACACCTCTAACATTACACACCTGTAACACCTGTAACACTGGACACCTCTAACATTACACACCTGTAACACACCTGTAACACAGGACACCTCTAACATTACACACCTGTAACACACCTGTAACACTGGACACCTCTAACATTACACACCTGTAACACAGGACACCTCTAACATTACACACCTGTAACACACTTGTAACACTGGACACCTGTAACATTACACACCTGTAACACACCTGTAACACAGGACACCTCTAACATTACACACCTGTAACACACTTGTAACACTGGACACCTGTAACATTACACACCTGTAAAACTGCGCACCTGTAACACCGAATAGACTTGCATATTAAAGTAGGCACACTTTATTAATAATAAAAACAAATAACAGACAGGTACACCATGGTAAACAAATTAAAGCGAAGTGGCAGTAATTAACACACCTGTAGGTCACCTGTCGATATTGGAAAGTTGTTTTGTGTCTGCCTCGGCTGTTTAAATAAAGTTGTAACCCTGTGCTGCAGCTCGGAGGTGAACCTGAACTACGGCCGTCTCTACATGGACGTCAGGAAGCAGTACCTGAAGCTGCTCTCTGCACTGGTCAGTAAACACACCTGTAAACACACCTGGTCAGTAAACACACCTGTGAACACACCTGGTCAGTAAACACACCTGTGAACACACCTGGTCAGTAAACACACCTGTAAACACACCTGGTCAGTAAACACACCTGTCCTCACACCTGGTCAGTAAACACACCTGTCCTCACACCTGGTCAGTAAACACACCTGTCCTCACACCTGGTCAGTAAACACACCTGTCCTCACACCTGGTCAGTAAACACACCTGTAAACACACCTGGTCAGTAAACACACCTGTAAACACACCTGTCCTCACACCTGGTCAGTAAACACACCTGTCCTCACACCTGGTCAGTAAACACACCTGTCCTCACACCTGGTCAGTAAACACACCTGTCCTCACACCTGGTCAGTAAACACACCTGGTCAGTAAACACACCTGGTCAGTAAACACACCTGGTCAGTAAACACACCTGTTCTCACACCTGTTCAGTAAACACACTGTTCTCACACCTGTCCTCACACCTGGTCAGTAAACACACCTGGTCAGTAAACACACCTGTTCTCACACCTGTTCAGTAAACACACTGTTCTCACACCTGTTCAGTAAACACACTGTTCTCACACCTGTTCAGTAAACACACTGTTCTCACACCTGGTCAGTAAACACACCTGGTCAGTAAACACACCTGGTCAGTAAACACACCTGTAAACACACCTGGTCAGTAAACACACCTGGTCAGTAAACACACCTGGTCAGTAAACACACCTGTAAACACACCTGTAAACACACCTGGTCAGTAAACACACCTGTAAACACACCTGGTCAGTAAACACACCTGGTCAGTAAACACACCTGGTCAGTAAACACACCTGTTCTCACACCTGTTCAGTAAACACACCTGTCCTCACACCTGTCCTCACCTGATCTCACACCTGTCCATTCTCAGTCCCTCTGAGGGCTTCAGATCCAGACCAACCATCACTAAAATCCGTCATCCAATTAAAATGGAGTTCAAAAGTGTTTGTTTAGCTGTGATTGGCTGAAGATCTGCTGTGATTGGCTAATGCTCTGATTGGCTGATGTTCTTCTGCAGAAGTACCGTGTCCTGGTGTATAACGGGGACGTGGACATGGCCTGTAACTTCATGGGGGACGAGTGGTTTGTGGAGTCTCTGCAGCAACAGGTAACTTTAACATTATACCTGTTCCTCAGGTGTGTGTGTGTTTACCTGTGTGTGTGTTTGTGGTGCGACCCGTATATGTTACCTGTGTGGTTTTACCTGTGTTGCTTCCCGTGTGTCTCAGGTGTGTGTGGTGCTACCCGTGTGTGTTACCAGTGTTTCAGCTGTGTGTGTTACCTGTGTATTACCTGTGTGTCTCATGTGTGTGTTGCTTCCTGTGTGTGTTACCTGTGTGTTACCTGTGTGTTACCTGTGTGTTACCAGTGTGTTACCAGTGTTTCAGCTGTGTGTGTTACCTGTGTGTTACCTGTGTGTTACCTGTGTGTTACCTGTGTGTTACCAGTGTTTCAGCTGTGTGTGTTACCTGTGTGTTACCTGTGTGTTACCAGCTGTGTGTGTTACCTGTGTTACCAGTGTTTCAGCTGTGTGTGTTACCTGTGTTTCAGGTGTGTGTGTGTTACCTGTGTTTCAGCTGTCTGTGTGTTACCAGTGTTTCAGCTGTGTGTGTGTTACCTGTGTGTTACCGGTGTTTCAGCTGTCTGTGTGTTACCTGTGTTTCAGCTGTGTGTGTGTGTTACCTGTGTTTCAGGTGTGTGTGTGTTACCTGTGTTTCAGCTGTCTGTGTGTTACCAGTGTTTCAGCTGTGTGTGTGTTACCTGTGTGTTACCGGTGTTTCAGCTGTCTGTGTGTTACCTGTGTTTCAGCTGTGTGTGTGTTACCTGTGTGTTACCAGTGTTTCAGCTGTGTGTGTGTGTTACCTGTGTTTCAGGTGGAGGTGCAGAGGCGTCCCTGGCTCTTTAACGATGTGAACGGTCGGCAGGTCGGAGGCTTCGTCAAAGAGTTCGACAACATCGCCTTCCTGACTGTGAAGGTAAACACCTCACTTCCTGTGATGTCATCTCTGTGGGCGGGGCTCTCACCTGTCTGTCTAATGACTGCGTCTATGATCGAGTGATATTTACCTTTAATATCAATTTAAAGAAATGTCGCCATTATTAAACTATTTATTGCAAATTAAAACTGAGATTACATTTTTTTTCCCAGTTTGACCTTTTGATTGGTTCTCCTGCAGGGTTCTGGTCACATGGTTCCATCAGATAAACCAATCGCTGCCTTCGCCATGTTCTCCAGATTCATCAAGAGGCAACCCTACTGACCTCTGACCTCTCTGTGACCTCCGCTCTGTTTGGGCTCTCTGGGCTGCCGTAATTTGTGTTTGTTTATATTTGTCTTCCTGTCACTGCCAGCCAATCAGCTGCCGCTTACATATTTTAACATTTTTTTAAATGAATCGCCTCGACCTCCTGCCAATCACAGCGCTCCACTCGGCCGTTGCCATGGAAACGAAACTGCCGCCTTTTTATGTTTGAATGTGAATCTTGTTTCTGAATAAAGTCTGAACTCTGACCTTCATTTCTAACGTTTTATACATCGATCTGATTTATTAGTTATAGTACTTGTACTTGAGTAGAAGTACTCAGATGTTGTACTTGAGTAAAAGTACTCAGATCTTGTACTTGAGTAAAAGTAGAAGTACTCAGGTCTTGTACTTGAGTAAAAGTAGAAGTACTCAGATCTTGTACTTGAGTAAAAGTAGAAGTACTCAGATGTTGTACTTGAGTAAAAGTAGAAGTACTCAGATCTGGTACTTGAGTAAAAGTAGAAGTACTCAGATCTTGTACTTGAGTAACAGTAGAAGTACTCAGATCTTGTACTTGAGTAAAAGTAGAAGTACTCAGGTCTTGTACTTGAGTAAAAGTAGAAGTACTCAGATGTTGTACTTGAGTAAAAGTAGAAGTACTCAGATCTTGTACTTGAGTAAAAGTAGAAGTACTCAGGTCTTGTACTTGAGTAAAAGTAGAAGTACTCCGATCTTGTACTTGAGTAAAAGTAGAAGTACTCAGATCTTGTACTTGAGTAGAAGTACTCAGATCTTGTACTTGAGTAGAAGTACTCAGATCTTGTACTTGAGTAGAAGTACTCAGATCTTGTACTTGAGTAGAAGTACTCAGATCTTGTACTTGAGTAAAAGTACTCAGATCTTGTACTTGAGTAAAAGTAGAAGTACTCAGATCTTGTACTTGAGTAAAAGTAGAAGTACTCAGATCTTGTACTTGAGAGTAGAAGTACTCAGATCTTGTACTTGAGTAGAAGTACTCAGATCTTGTACTTGAGTAAAAGTAGAAGTACTCAGATCTTGTACTTGAGTAAAAGTAGAAGTACTCAGATCTTGTACTTGAGTAAAAGTAGAAGTACTCAGATCTTGTACTTGAGTAAAAGTAGAAGTACTCAGATCTTGTACTTGAGTAAAAGTAGAAGTACTCAGATCTTGTACTTGAGTAAAAGTAGAAGTACTCAGATCTTGTACTTGAGTAAAAGTAGAAGTACTCAGATCTTGTACTTGAGTAAAAGTAGAAGTACTCAGGTCTTGTACTTGAGTAAAAGTAGAAGTACTCAGATCTTGTACTTGAGTAAAGTAGAAGTACTCAGGTCTTGTACTTGAGTAAAAGTAGAAGTACTCAGATCTTGTACTTGAGTAAAAGTAGAAGTACTCAGGTCTTGTACTTGAGTAAAAGTAGAAGTACTCAGATCTTGTACTTAGTAAAAGTAGAAGTACTCAGATCTTGTACTTGAGTAAAAGTAGAAGTACTCAGATCTTGTACTTGAGTAAAAGTAGAAGTACCAGAGTGTAGGAATACTCTGTTACAGTAAAAGTACTGCATTCAAAATGTTCCTCAAGTGAAAGTAGAAAAGTATTCTCATCAAAATATAGTGAAAGTAGAGACAGTAAAAGTAGTCATTGTGCAGATTGGTCCATTTCAGAATAATATATATGATATGTTTTATAATGATTGATCATGAAAGTGTTCTCAAAGCTGGTAAAGGTGCAGCTAGTTTGAATGACTTTGTATACTGCAGGGTAGCTTGTGGATTTACTCCAGGTGGAACTAAAGTCTGATTTAACACTTGATTTAAGTAGAGACTACATACTGATATATAAAGTATATAACTGCATTACCCGGTTTGAATTAAAATAAAAGCAGGAAAGTGAAAGGAAATGGTTGCAGATAATATTTGAAAAAATTACACTTTAAGCAATATGTGCCTCATTTTCTACACCGATCACTATATCACTCGCACCGCTCATTAAACACTGCGAGACTGTATTTGATCATTTTTCAGTATTTATTGCATATTTCTCTTTGTGGTTTAACAAGTTAGGAACATAAAAACACAAACTAGTTACGCAATAAGATGTAACATGTTTAATAAGCTCAGAAACATGATCTGCATTTAATAATACAAATAATACAAATAGTAGTAATAATATACCTAATAAAGATATATATATATATATGATGGTGATGATTATTATTATGATGATGATGAGGATAAGGATGATGGTGATGCTGATCTTCCTCCTTTGATCATCTGGTGTATTTATTATTGTTTCTGTTGTATTGTATCTGATCAATACCTCATGTGACGTCATTTCCCTTCCTGTTTCTGGGGGGAGTCGGTGAGGAGAGAAGCTGCTGATCTCAGATCTGTGTTTCTCTCTCTGCGGGTGTTTCTCTTCTCCATCTCTCCTCCGTCTCTCCTCCATCCCTCCCCCGTCTCTCCTCTCCTGCTGGCCGGCCTCGGTGCTCTCTGCTCGGCTGGCGGCGGCTCGGAGGGTCGGTGTCTCGCTCCGTCATGGTGCAGAAGTCCCAGAACGGCGGGGTGTTCCCCGGAGCTCAGGCCGACCAGAAGAAGCTGAAGGTCGGTTTCGTGGGACTGGAATCCGGAGGGACCGAGTCCAGGGACGGAGCTCTGCTGATAGCCGGTAAACAGCGTGTGTGTGTGTGTGTGTGTGTGTGTGTGTGTGTGTGTGTGTGTGTGTGTGTGTGTGTGTGTGTGTGTGTGTGTGTGTGTGAGAGTATAATTAATGTGTATTTTATTGAATATGTAATGCGTGGAACCAGAGGCGGTTCCTCTGCAGATCTCCAGTAAACATGAGAACCTTCATCATGATGAACACAACAAAATAACAGCTGCTGGACCAATGAGGATGGAGAGAGCTTCACAGTGAGCTGGAATATGATTGGCTGATGGCTCCAAACCTTATAGCTTATAAAAGTTCAACAATGAAAATATGCAGGTGTTAGTTTGTATACATGTTAGTGTGTACATGTACATGTGCAGCTGTTAGTGTGTACATGTACATGTGCAGCTGTTAGTGTGTACATGTACATGTGCAGCTGTTAGTGTGTACATGTACATGTGCAGCTGTTAGTGTGTACATATACACGTGCAGCTGTTAGTGTGTACATGTACATGTGCAGCTGTTAGTGTGTACATATACACGTGCAGCTGTTAGTGTGTACATGTACATGTGCAGCTGTTAGTGTGTACATGTACATGTGCAGCTGTTAGTGTGTATATAGATTACCCTATATTTGAGTGCTACATTTTATGGTATTTCATTTTATTGTTTTTTACTGTAATTTTGTCTTTTTATCTCGTTTTATTTTTATCTCGTTTTATTTCAGGTTTCTCATGTTTTTTATATAATGTTCTTGTAATTGTAACAGTATTGTACACGGTCATGTGTGTTAGTTATTCTGTGAAGCCCAGACAGACGTGTTTTGTGATACTGGGCTTTATAAATAAACTTTGATTTGATGTTTAATGTGTATTTCTACCTGTGCAGGTGTTAGTGTGTGTATATATATATATATAGTGTGTATTTGTACCTGTACAGGTGTTAGTGTGTATATATATATATAGTGTGTATTTGTACCTGTACAGGTGTTAATGTGTATTTGTACCTGTGCAGGTGTTAATGTGTATTTGTACCTGTGCAGGTGTTAATGTGTGTATTTGTACCTGTGCAGGTGTTAATGTGTGTATTTGTACCTGTGCAGGTGTTAATGTGTGTATTTGTACCTGTGCAGGTGTTAATGTGTGTATTTGTACCTGTGCAGGTGTTAATGGGTAATTGTACCTGTGCAGGTGTTAATGGGTAATTGTACCTGTGCAGGTGTTAATGTGTATTTGTACCTGTGCAGGTGTTAATGTGTGTATTTGTACCTGTGCAGGTGTTAATGTGTGTATTTGTACCTGTGCAGGTGTTAATGGGTAATTGTACCTGTGCAGGTGTTAATGGGTAATTGTACCTGTGCAGGTGTTAATGTGTGTATTTGTACCTGTGCAGGTGTTAATGTGTGTATTTGTACCTGTGCAGGTGTTAATGGGTAATTGTACCTGTGCAGGTGTTAATGTGTGTATTTGTACCTGTGCAGGTGTTCATGTGTGTATTTGTACCTGTGCAGGTGTTCATGTGTGTATTTGTACCTGTGCAGGTGTTAATGTGTGTATTTGTACCTGTGCAGGTGTTAATGTGTGTATTTGTACCTGTGCAGGTGTTAATGTGTGTATATATATATACAACGTGTGTATTTGTACCTGCAGGTGTTAATGTGTGTATTTGTACCTGTGCAGGTGTTAATGTGTGTATATATATATATAACGTGTGTATTTGTACCTGTGCAGGTGTTAATGTGTGTATTTGTACCTGTGCAGGTGTTAATGTGTGTATATATATATATAACGTGTGTATTTGTACCTGTGCAGGTGTTAATGTGTGTATATATATATATAACGTGTGTATTTGTACCTGTACAGGTGTTAATGTGTATTTGTACCTGTGCAGGTGTTAATGTGTGTATTTGTACCTGTGCAGGTGTTAATGTGTGTATATATATATAACGTGTGTATTTGTACCTGTACAGGTGTTAATGTGTATTTGTACCTGTGCAGGTGTTAATGTGTGTATTTGTACCTGTGCAGGTGTTAATGTGTATTTGTACCTGTGCAGGTGTTAATGTGTGTATTTGTACCTGTGCAGGTGTTAATGTGTGTATATATATATAACGTGTGTATTTGTACCTGCAGGTGTTAATGTGTGTATTTGTACCTGTGCAGGTGTTAATGTGTGTATTTGTACCTGTGCAGGTGTTAATGTGTGTATATATATATATAACGTGTGTATTTGTACCTGTGCAGGTGTTAATGTGTGTATATATATATATATAACGTGTGTATTTGTACCTGTGCAGGTGTTAATGTGTGTATATATATATATAACGTGTGTATTTGTACCTGCAGGTGTTAATGTGTGTATATATATAACGTGTGTATTTGTACCTGCAGGTGTTAATGTGTGTATATATATAACGTGTGTATTTGTACCTGCAGGTGTTAATGTGTGTATATATATAACGTGTGTATTTGTACCTGCAGGTGTTAATGTGTGTATATATATAACGTGTGTATTTGTACCTGCAGGTGTTAATGTGTGTATATATATAACGTGTGTATTTGTACCTGCAGGTGTGGAGGAGGGCCCTCGGCGGCAGCGCAGCAGTGTGTCGGGGGGGAAGAAACCTCCCAAGAGAAACGCTCTGTATCGCCGTCTGCAGAACTTCCTGTACAACGTTCTGGAGAGGCCGAGAGGATGGGCCTTCATCTACCACGCATACGTGTAAATACCTGCTGGTTCTCTGGGTTCCTGATGGTTTAATGTCTGTTCTCTGGGTTCCTGCTGGTTTAATGTCTGTTCTCTGGGTTCCTGATGGTTTAATGTCTGTTCTCTGGGTTCCTGATGGTTTAATGTCTGTTCTCTGGGTTCCTGATGGTTTAATGTCTGTTCTCTAGGTTCCTGATGGTTTAATGTCTGTTCTCTGGGTTCCTGATGTTTAATGTCTGTTCTCTGGGTTCCTGATGGTTTTAATGTCTGTTCTCTGGGTTCCTGATAGTTAATGTCTGTTCTCTGATGGTTTCCTGATTAGTTTAATGTCTGTTCTCTGGGTTCCTGATGGTTTTAATGTCTGTTCTCTGGGTTCCTGAGGTTTAAATGTCCTGTTCTCTGGGTTCCTGCTGGTTTAATGTCTGTTCTCTGGGTTCCTGATGGTTTATTAATGTCTGTTCTCTGGGTTCCTGATGGTTTAATGTCTGTTCTCTGGTTCCTGATGGTTAATGTCTTGTTCTCTGTGTTCCTGATTGTTAATGTCTGTTCTCTGGGTTCCTGATAGTTTAATGTCTGTTCTCTGATGGTTCCTGATAGTTTAATGTCTGTTCTCTGGGTTCCTGATGGTTTAATGTCTGTTCTCTGGGTTCCTGATGGTTTAATGTCTGTTCTCTGGGTTCCTGATAGTTTAATGTCTGTTCTCTGGGTTCCTGATGGTTTAATGTCTGTTCTCTGGGTTCCTGATGGTTTAATGTCTGTTCTCTGGGTTCCTGCTGGTTTAATGTCTGTTCTCTAGGTTCCTGATAGTTTAATGTCTGTTCTCTGGGTTCCTGATGGTTTAATGTCTGTTCTCTGGGTTCCTGCTGGTTTAATGTCTGTTCTCTGGGTTCCTGATGGTTTAATGTCTGTTCTCTGGGTTCCTGATGGTTTAATGTCTGTTCTCTAGGTTCCTGATAGTTTAATGTCTGTTCTCTAGGTTCCTGCTAGTTTAATGTCTGTTCTCTAGGTTCCTGATGGTTTAATGTCTGTTCTCTGGGTTCCTGATGGTTTAATGTCTGTTCTCTAGGTTCCTGATGGTTTAATGTCTGTTCTCTAGGTTCCTGCTAGTTTAATGTCTGTTCTCTGGGGTCCTGATAGTTTAATGTCTGTTCTCTGGGTTCCTGATGGTTTAATGTCTGTTCTCTAGGTTCCTGATGGTTTAATGTCTGTTCTCTGGGTTCCTGATGGTTTAATGTCTGTTCTCTGGGTTCCTGCTGGTTTAATGTCTGTTCTCTGGGTTCCTGATGGTTTAATGTCTGTTCTCTGGGTTCCTGATAGTTTAATGTCTGTTCTCTGGGTTCCTGATAGTTTAATGTCTGTTCTCTGGGTTCCTGATAGTTTAATGTCTGTTCTCTGGGTTCCTGCTGGTTTAATGTCTGTTCTCTGGGTTCCTGATGGTTTAATGTCTGTTCTCTGGGTTCCTGATGGTTTAATGTCTGTTCTCTGGGTTCCTGATGGTTTAATGTCTGTTCTCTGGGTTCCTGCTAGTTTAATGTCTGTTCTCTAGGTTCCTGATGGTTTAATGTCTGTTCTCTGGGTTCCTGATGGTTTAATGTCTGTTCTCTGGGTTCCTGATGGTTTAATGTCTGTTCTCTGGGTTCCTGCTGGTTTAATGTCTGTTCTCTGGGTTCCTGATGGTTTAATGTCTGTTCTCTGGGTTCCTGATAGTTTAATGTCTGTTCTCTGGGTTCCTGATAGTTTAATGTCTGTTCTCTGGGTTCCTGATAGTTTAATGTCTGTTCTCTGGGTTCCTGCTGGTTTAATGTCTGTTCTCTGGGTTCCTGATGGTTTAATGTCTGTTCTCTGGGTTCCTGATGGTTTAATGTCTGTTCTCTGGGTTCCTGATGGTTTAATGTCTGTTCTCTGGGTTCCTGCTAGTTTAATGTCTGTTCTCTGGGTTCCTGATAGTTTAATGTCTGTTCTCTGGGTTCCTGCTAGTTTAATGTCTGTTCTCTGGGTTCCTGATAGTTTAATGTCTGTTCTCTGGGTTCCTGCTGGTTTAATGTCTGTTCTCTGGGTTCCTGATAGTTTTAATGTCTGTTCTCTGGGTTCCTGCTGGTTTAATGTCTGTTCTCTGGGTTCCTGATGGTTTAATGTCTGTTCTCTGGGTTCCTGATGGTTTAATGTCTGTTCTCTGGGTTCCTGATAGTTTAATGTCTGTTCTCTGGGTTCCTGCTGGTTTAATGTCTGTTCTCTGGGTTCCTGATAGTTTAATGTCTGTTCTCTGGGTTCCTGCTGGTTTAATGTCTGTTCTCTGGGTTCCTGATGGTTTAATGTCTGTTCTCTGGGTTCCTGATGGTTTAATGTCTGTTCTCTGGGTTCCTGATAGTTTAATGTCTGTTCTCTGGGTTCCTGCTAGTTTAATGTCTGTTCTCTGGGTTCCTGATAGTTTAATGTCTGTTCTCTGGGTTCCTGCTGGTTTAATGTCTGTTCTCTAGGTTCCTGATGGTTTAATGTCTGTTCTCTGATGGTTCCTGATGGTTTAATGTCTGTTCTCTAGGTTCCTGATGGTTTAATGTCTGTTCTCTGATGGTTCCTGATGGTTTAATGTCTGTTCTCTAGGTTCCTGATGGTTTAATGTCTGTTCTCTAGGTTCCTGATGGTTTAATGTCTGTTCTCTGATGGTTCCTGATGGTTTAATGTCTGTTCTCTAGGTTCCTGATGGTTTAATGTCTGTTCTCTGATGGTTCCTGATGGTTTAATGTCTGTTCTCTAGGTTCCTGATGGTTTAATGTCTGTTCTCTGGGTTCCTGATGGTTTAATGTCTGTTCTCTAGGTTCCTGATGGTTTAATGTCTGTTCTCTGGGTTCCTGATGGTTTAATGTCTGTTCTCTGGGTTCCTGATGGTTTAATGTCTGTTCTCTAGGTTCCTGATGGTTTAATGTCTGTTCTCTAGGTTCCTGATGGTTTAATGTCTGTTCTCTGGGTTCCTGATGGTTTAATGTCTGTTCTCTGGGTTCCTGATGGTTTAATGTCTGTTCTCTAGGTTCCTGATGGTTTAATGTCTGTTCTCTGGGTTCCTGCTGGTTTAATGTCTGTTCTCTGGGTTCCTGATGGTTTAATGTCTGTTCTCTGATGGTTCCTGATGGTTTAATGTCTGTTCTCTGGGTTCCTGATGGTTTAATGTCTGTTCTCTGGGTTCCTGATGGTTTAATGTCTGTTCTCTGGGTTCCTGCTAGTTTAATGTCTGTTCTCTGGGTTCCTGATAGTTTAATGTCTGTTCTCTGGGTTCCTGATAGTTTAATGTCTGTTCTCTGGGTTCCTGATGGTTTAATGTCTGTTCTCTGGGTTCCTGATGGTTTAATGTCTGTTCTCTGGGTTCCTGCTGGTTTAATGTCTGTTCTCTGATGGTTCCTGATGGTTTAATGTCTGTTCTCTGGGTTCCTGATGGTTTAATGTCTGTTCTCTGGGTTCCTGATGGTTTAATGTCTGTTCTCTGGGTTCCTGATGGTTTAATGTCTGTTCTCTGGGTTCCTGATAGTTTAATGTCTGTTCTCTGGGTTCCTGATGGTTTAATGTCTGTTCTCTGGGTTCCTGATAGTTAATGTCTGTTCTCTGGGTTCCTGATGGTTTAATGTCTGTTCTCTGGGTTCCTGATGGTTTAATGTCTGTTCTCTGGGTTCCTGATAGTTTAATGTCTGTTCTCTGGGTTCCTGATGGTTTAATGTCTGTTCTCTGGGTTCCTGATAGTTTAATGTCTGTTCTCTGGGTTCCTGATGGTTTAATGTCTGTTCTCTGATGGTTCCTGATGGTTTAATGTCTGTTCTCTGGGTTCCTGATAGTTTAATGTCTGTTCTCTGGGTTCCTGATAGTTTAATGTCTGTTCTCTGGGTTCCTGATGGTTTAATGTCTGTTCTCTGGGTTCCTGATGGTTTAATGTCTGTTCTCTGATGGTTCCTGATGGTTTAATGTCTGTTCTCTGGGTTCCTGCTGGTTTAATGTCTGTTCTCTGATGGTTCCTGATGGTTTAATGTCTGTTCTCTGGGTTCCTGATGGTTTAATGTCTGTTCTCTAGGTTCCTGATGGTTTAATGTCTGTTCTCTGGGTTCCTGCTAGTTTAATGTCTGTTCTCTGGGTTCCTGATGGTTTAATGTCTGTTCTCTGGGTTCCTGATAGTTTAATGTCTGTTCTCTGGGTTCCTGATAGTTTAATGTCTGTTCTCTGGGTTCCTGATAGTTTAATGTCTGTTCTCTAGGTTCCTGATGGTTTAATGTCTGTTCTCTGGGTTCCTGCTGGTTTAATGTCTGTTCTCTAGGTTCCTGATGGTTTAATGTCTGTTCTCTAGAGTCTAGGTTCCTGATGGTTTAATGTCTGTTCTCCGATCAGGTTCCTGCTGGTGTTCTCCTGTCTGGTTCTCTCTGTGTTCTCCACCATCAGAGAGTATGAGAAGAGTTCAGAGGACGCGCTCTACATTCTGGTAAAACTCTAAAAATACATTTCCTTGTTTCTGCGATCTCAAAGGAGGAACTGAGATTTAATGTTCTGAGATTTTCAGTTTTAGTCATTGGTTCTTTTAGTTAGTCAATCAAGTGGAAGTTCCCTAAAGGTCTACGCAGTTTGTTCTTAGTGAAAGAAAACTCACATTACATTGAACATTCTTTCTTTTTTTTTAAAACTGTATTTTTACCTTGTTCACACTTTACAAGAAAAACACAAGGAATAACAGACAGGGGACAATACAGCACATCAACAACAACAAATAACAGACAGGGGACAATACAGCACATCAACAACAACAAATAACAGACAGGGGACAATACAGCACATCAACAACAACAAATAACAGACAGGGGACAATACAGCACATCAACAACAACAAATAACAGACAGGGGACAATACAGCACATCAACAACAACACATCCATGTTGTTCCAGTTAATCCAACATAGGAAGAAGTTACAGATGTATTATAACAGACAACATGGATACCACCCCTCCTCACTTGCACCAGTAATTGTTAACCGTATCAGAGTCTTAAAGAAAAGGTCAGTGTCTCCATATGAAACAAGTCATTAACAATAAGGATGCATCCTCCCTGTGTTGGAGCACTGCACAGGTTCAGTCAGTCAGTGGATCCCGACTGTGCTCACGCTGAAAAGGGAAGTATATAACAGTCTTTCTTCCTGTCCATGTGACCACAGTTAATAACGTTTCACTTCCATTGTTTACCAGCTGCACGTCTGTTACTGATCAGTGCTGAGATCACATGATTAATACACATATGTGTGGGGGAAACTTCTGTGTAGCATGGAGTCACCGACTCAGGAAGGAGACACGGTGAGAGCTGGAGCTTTGATGTCAAACACTGATGGGTTTATTCAGAGTATCAGCCGGAGGATTCACATCACAAGTCAAAGAGTCAGAGGTTCTGACTACACGGTAGAGTTGCCACGTCAATTCTGAAGAGCCTCTCTCTATGCTAGACCTTTTAACAGGTTCACAGAGAGAAATCAACATCTCTGAAGGAGTAGACTAAACAGCTGGGAACACCGAACCACCTGCGTCCGACACTCATGGCCTCAAGGATTTCACATCTTAGAGTCCACAAACACCGATAAGGAAGTGCCTCAGCGTTCTCACAACAAGTACCCTTCGTGCCAGACAAGTTGACCGGTCACAAACTGGTGACAACACATATGGCACCAAGGCCTTTCCTTAAAGGAGATAACAGACGTCAGAGTAGATCATAAAACGTCACAGAGCAAAAGGTTAGATATCTAGAAGAATTATTCCTTAACAATATGATCATATTTTGTAAAAAATCCAAGGCCTTTTAAATCAGTTTTGTTTATTTCTGTTCTAGTTTTTGTTTGTGTCCCTCTGTATTACATCTGGCAAGAAAACAGAGATAAACGTGAATTGATGAAAGCATTATATTTGTGTTTTATTGTTACTACTTTCTCTTGATATGGTGATAATATTTTCATTATCATTTGTGTCCGGCCTGTTGGTAGTTTCATCCTGCTGTCCTACACTACATGGTTAACACAATGACTCTCTCTATACATCCTTTATGTAACCAGGTACAAGTCTCATTGAGATTATAATCTCTTCTTCCAGAGCGCCCTGGCCAAGAGGCAAGAGCATGAACAAAGTTACAACAGATGAATACAAAACAATACAGGCCGACAAATACAGCTGTAAAACACAAATGAAACGGCACATTAACCAGTCAATGTGCAAATAAAAGAAACTATTATAAAACATTACAAACTAGCACAATTTAAAACGATTTCAATTATAAGAGCAATCACATCGACCAATGGATTCTTGTTCTCTGTCCTTTAAGATGGACTTGAATCACTGAAGGGGGTTCTTCAGCAGATTGATGGTTAATGATGGGTTTCTAGAAGAGTTGTTGTTATTGTTGTTGTTGTGTGAAACAGGAAGTGGTCACCATCGTGGTGTTCGGGGTGGAGTACATGGTGAGGATCTGGGCTGCAGGATGCTGCTGCAGATACAGAGGATGGAGAGGAAGACTGAAGTTCTCCAGGAAACCTTTCTGTGTCATCGGTGAGTGAGAATTACTTTAAAGAGTCCTCTCCTGCTGATGTGCAGGTGTATATCAGTATGTAGTGTCTCTACTTTAAAGAGTCCTCTCCTGCTGATGTTCAGGTGTATATCAGTATGTAGTGTCTCTACTTTAAAGAGTCTCTCCTGCTGATGTTCAGGTGTATATCAGTATGTAGTGTCTCTACTTTAAAGAGTCCTCTCCTGCTGATGTTCAGGTGTATATCAGTATGTAGTGTCTCTACTTTAAAGAGTCCTCTCCTGCTGATGTTCAGGTGTATCAGTATGTAGTGTCTCTACTTTAAAGAGTCCTCTCCTGCTGATGTTCAGGTGTATATCAGTATGTAGTGTCTCTACTTTAAAGAGTCCTCTCCTGCTGATGTTCAGGTGTATATCAGTATGTAGTGTCTCTACTTTAAAGAGTCCTCTCTGCTGATGTTCAGGTGTATATCAGTATGTAGTGTCTCTACTTTAAAGAGTCCTCTCCTGCATGATGTTCAGGTGTATATCAGTATGTAGTGTCTCTACTTTAAAGAGTCCTCTCCTGCTGATGTTCAGAGTGTATCAGTATGTAGTGTCTCTACTTTAAAGAGGTCCTCTCCTGCTGATGTTCAGGTGTATATCAGTATGTAGTGTCTCTACTTAAGAGAGTCCTCTCCTGCTGATGTTCAGGTGTATATCAGTATGTAGTGTCTCTACTTTAAAGAGTCCTCTCCTGCTGATGTTCAGGTGTATATCAGTATGTAGTGTCTCTACTTTAAAGAGTCCTCTCCTGCTGAGAGTCCTCTCCTGCTGATGTTCAGGTGTATATCAGTATGTAGTGTCTCTACTTTAAAGAGTCCTCTCCTGCTGATGTTCAGGTCGTATATCAGTATGTAGTGTCTCTACTTTAAAGAGTCCTCTCCTGCTGATGTTCAGGTGTATCAGTATGTAGTGTCTCTACTTTAAAGAGTCCTCTCCTGCTGATGTTCAGGTGTATATCAGTATGTAGTGTCTCTACTTTAAAGAGTCCTCTCCTGCTGATGTTCAGGTGTATATCAGTATGTAGTGTCTCTACTTTAAAGAGTCTCTCCTGCTGATGTTCAGGTGTATCAGTATGTAGTGTCTCTACTTTAAAGAGTCCTCTCCTGCTGATGTTCAGGTGTATATCAGTATGTAGTGTCTCTACTTTAAAGAGTCCTCTCCTGCTGATGTTCAGGTGTATATCAGTATGTAGTGTCTCTACTTTAAAGAGTCCTCTCCTGCTGATGTTCAGGTGTATATCAGTATGTAGTGTCTCTACTTTAAAGAGTCCTCTCCTGCTGATGTTCAGGTGTATATCAGTATGTAGTGTCTCTACTTTAAAGAGTCCTCTCCTGCTGATGTTCAGGTGTATATCAGTATGTAGTGTCTCTACTTTAAAGAGTCCTCTCCTGTCCCTCTGCAGACATCATGGTGTTGATCGCCTCCATCTCAGTGCTGGCTGCAGGGACCCAGGGGAACGTGTTTGCTACCTCTGCCATCCGGTCTCTGCGCTTCCTTCAGATCCTCAGGATGATCCGGATGGATCGTCGGGGGGGAACCTGGAAGCTGCTGGGATCTGTTGTTTACGCTCACAGCAAGGTACGTAGTTGAAAGGATAGGGTGTATGTCAAGTTGGTATTTATGACATGTTGAGTGATTGATTTCTCACCCCCCATAACAGCTGTTCTGACACCTGACAGGGACAGAGTCACATAGGGTCAGCAGGGGTGGGGGGAAAGGAAGGGGGAGGGAGGAGGAATGTCAAATACCCCTTTAAACCATATATTATCACAAGAACAAAGGGGTCAATAACATATTATAACCCTCCTCTACATCCTTAAATGTCATGTAACCATATTATATCGCAAGAACAAAGGGGTCAATAAAGTCTTATTACCACCCTATTTAGGAACAATACGTTATAGGGGGCAATAAAACAATAAACAGCTATGAATGAAGACAATAGAGAGCTACAGTGACGCGTCCTAAAACCCGGAAGTAAGTTAGCATGTTACCACCTCCGGTTCCTTCAACAAAAACCAATGGGATCTCTCCATAGGGTTTAGGAAAATAGCTGGAAATAAGGTCTGTGGTTGAGACACATTGAAGAGACGGATCACGTTTTGTTCAGCCGGATAATCTCCACATGTCTGCCCTACTTTTATCATTTTCTAATCATAAATCTATCGATCATAAATCTATCGATTAGATTAGAGACATGCTGATATCCAAGAGAGGGAGTTACACAGTCACAAGATGGAGGAATAGAAAGCAGTATTCAATGTTTACTTCAGATTAGCTCCACGTCAGAAATGATCATGCTTGTCATATGTCTATCTCCATAGAGGCTGAATCATCATGTTAATCCCATAGCTATCATATGCCTCAAACAGTCCTGATGCTCTTCTAGGTAATCAGACATCCTGTCATGTCACAGCTACAGTTGGGATACTTTGTTAGCACGTTACTCTCATGTTGGAAGAGGACATTCAGGATTTCACAACTGTTTTAATCTCAAAGATCACGGAAATATAACAGAGAACATTGAATGTAAACATTTGTATGTTTGGCAGCCCTTCTTTCATAGGTTTAAAGAAAGGGACAAATAATGGAATCTAGTCTATGAGCAGCTCATATAGTCTGCCTGTGAACCTGGAAATGTTGAGTACCCCAAGTGTTATGTTAGAAATGTACAGTAGGGTCTCCAGCTCATAGAAACTGCCGGATGATAACCTGCATATGTGGGAGGACATTAGCACAGTTAGCATAAGTTGCGTTTATTAGCATAAATAAACTATGTTGACAATAGTTTAAAAATGGCTTGGCCGATTTGGACAGTTTTGGAGTGGTTTTGGGGGTTATTGAGGATGCTGAATACATGTCCGACATTTTAACCTGAAAATGGTCATATCTGTTCTCTCTGTGACTTTCATGCATTTTGGGTCGATTTTGAAGATAATAATGTTCATCTTGTGTTCTCTATATCCAACCCTCCTAATGGTAGTCCAAATCAGTCAACAGAGAGAACAGATAGCGCTGTGTCAGCAGGGTTTCCATTGGTCCTGTATTGATCACATGATCTCCATTGGTCCTGTATTGATCACATGATCTCCATTGGTCCTGTATTGATCACATGATCTCCATTGGTCCGTATGATCACATGATCTCCATTGGTCCTGTATTGATCACATGATCTCCATTGGTCCGGTATTGATCACATGATCTCCATTGGTCCTGTATTGATCACATGATCTCCATTGGTCCTGTATTGATCACATGATCTCCATTGGTCCTGTATTGATCACATGATCGCCATTGGTCCTGTATTGATCACATGATCTCCATTGGTCCTGTATTGATCACATGATCTCCATTGGTCCGGTATTGATCACATGATCTCCATTGGTCCTGTATTGATCACATGATCTCCATTGGTCCTGTATTGATCACATGATCGCCATTGGTCCTGTATTGATCACATGATCTCCATTGGTCCGGTATTGATCACATGATCTCCATTGGTCCTGTATTGATCACATGATCTCCATTGGTCCGGTATTGATCACATGATCTCCATTGGTCCTGTATTGATCACATGATCTCCATTGGTCCTGTATTGATCACATGACCTGTGTGTCTCAGGAGCTGATCACCGCCTGGTACATCGGCTTCCTGTGTCTCATCCTGGCCAGCTTCCTGGTGTATCTGGCAGAGAAAGAGGACAACGAACAGTTTGAGACGTATGCAGACGCCCTCTGGTGGGGACTGGTGAGTGTATTACATTAATCATAAGATATTGATCCCAATTGGAGAAAATAAATGTGTTCCAGCCTCATAAAACAAAACAAGGCATTGCACATAATGAGAAAGTAAGAAATAGACTATTCTAAAATAGAAATAAACCAACATTAGAGAGTTAGACAAATATACAGATGACCGTGAAGATAAGAAGTCTAAACTCTCTGAAAAATAAAAACAATATCGAAGGGATTGTTTTCTAAAATAAATACCTAACAATCGACAAATCAGGAAAAGAGAACAGATCTATTTGAACTTATAAGACATAGCTAACACATCATAGATACCACTTAGATACTCCTAATAGATGTTCCTTTAACCTTATCACAGATATGAACTTGGTTTCTGATTCTCATGGTTATTTTCTTTATTCAATTCATTTAATTGACTAGATTCTTCCAATGTGATGTAATTAAGTTATTACATTTAAACCAATTTGTTTAATAATTGCTATTCTTATCACGAAACATGAGTAAGAATCTCTTTATTTAATTCCCTCTGGTGTTAAGGATGTTATATTTCAGTTTGTTATTGTACTGCATGTGGACGACCTGTCCTCTGCAACGGAGCGATCTGATTGGTTTGTCTCTGTCTTAGATCACCTTGACGACCATCGGTTACGGAGACAAGTTCCGATCACCTGGAACGGCCCGACTGCTGGCAGCAACTTCACTCTGGTCGGGGTCTCCTTCTTCGCCCTGCCAGCTGTGAGACCTCTACCTGTCTGTCTCTCACCTGTCTCTCTCTCACCTGTCTCTCTTCACCTGTCTCTCTCACCTGTCTCTCACCTGTCTCTCTCTCACCTGTCTGTCTCTCACTGTCTCTCTTCACCTGTCTCTCTCATCACCTGTCTCTCTCTC
>NW_022987824.1:139407-252817 GCF_902827165.1 Trematomus bernacchii | reverse complement strand
CTCACCTGGTGGCAGGACTCTGGCCTTCACGCTGTTCTTGGCTGACTTGACGACCTCCTTGAGGATCCTCCTCTCAGATTCTCCCACCAGAGACACGGAGCGTCCGGACTTCCCGGCTCTGGCTGTGCGACCCACCCGATGGACGTAGTGCTTCGGAGTGGACGGCATGGTGAAGTTTATCACCTGAGAGACAGACAGGGACATTGTTCTTATGTGTCAACAATTAAAGACAAAGCTTCACTCTCTAGTCTAGTTGACAGCAGTTTGAAGTTTTATGATAGAAATGTAGAGTAGGGTCCCCAGCTCATAGACATTTCCGGATGCCGACCATCATATGTTGGACAATTTGCATAATTAGCACAAGTTGTATTTAAGGTAGGGTAGGTAAGTTTGAGAAACCAGCTTGAGTGCGCTAGAATTTGAAAATACACAGCCGGAGAAAATCTGCCACTTCCTCACAGAGCCCCTCCTCCAACACACACGAACGCGCACATGACCAATGAGGGCACCAGATAAGTTTGTGCACAGATGAAAGTTTTTATGGATTTGTTGTCAAAGCACTTCAGATATTCATTGCTATCTGGATGTTAAGAGCATTCCATGGAATATAACAACAAGTGTATCTCCAGCCGGTTTCTCAAACTTACCTACCCTACTTTTAATTAGCATTAAAATCTACAATAGTTACAAAATGGATTGGCGATTTTGAAACTTTTGGTGTGGTTTTGGATGTTATTGAGGTAATCTTTTTAATTTTGATTAATTTGGGGTTTAATTAGGCGCTTTCACACCGGAGTACTTTTCCCAGTATAGTTCCGAAAGTTCTTGAAATGTTGCGTTCACACCAGCCTTCCGAGTAAATCGCCAGAACGCCGACACCTCCTCATCCCTCCCATGTTTTTTTTAGTGTTGCCATAACTTATTCTCTCTCCGTTGGCGCGCGGGGCTAATGCTATTGCTAATAATGCTAATGCCAGCAAATACAATGGCGGCTTCACAAAACTTTTCGCCTATTTCTATTATAAAACGTTGGGGTGCTCAACATGTCCGGGTTCACTACAGCAGTGGTTCTCAACTGGTCAGGCCTCGGGACCCACTTTTTCGTTTGTCAATAAATCGCGAACCGAAATTTTGAAGCACTCAAATCTATTCAACAAAAAATTGTGCTGTAATATATACGCTTTTCAGAATACATTATTAAAGTGAAGTACAGTGCATCCCATATATCCCTTCACAGAACTAAAGTATGCTTTTAAAAAAGGTTTAATGAGATGATGGAATCAAAGCTGAACTGTATCACATAGAAAGGCACACATGCTGAAAACCCAAGCCCAGCAGGGGATCTGGGGGGGATTCTCCCCCAGGAGATTTTTAGAAATATATAAACTACGCATTCTGGTACACTCTGAGAAGAAAATAAATAGATCTATTACTACCCGACATATTAATAATATTTGATGCCATTGTTTGTTTTTCACTTAGTTCTGACAGCTTGCTGCTCCTCACAGAGAGAAGAGCAAAGAGGAGAGAGTCTGTGAATTACTTTGTGGGTAAGGGTAGATAGCCCCCATTGTTCTGTGACCTGTCAGTCATCAAACCGGGGGTCATATTTCATTATGTGTTCATTTGTATCTGAAGTTGTACCCATGGATGTATAAAGAGTAGTTCTACCTCAAAGTTATTTTCCGTGGGGACTTCCAGCAACCATCTTGATTCTGATTGGCCAGAAGACTCGAAAAAACCTCAGCAAAGATGTTTTATTGAGAAGATGATCACTACGTGACAGAAGTTTTCAAAACCGTTTATGATCTCCGGTACTTCCAGTCCAACGCCTACTGCATGCACAGCGTTAGAACATCGGGCCTTCAAAATAAAAACACTCACACATCTGTGACCCACTCAAAACGGGTCCACGACCCACTTTTGGGTCGCGACCCACCAGTTGAGAACCACTGCACTACAGGACTCTCGGAGCTGCCAACAGACATAAATGCAGCTCTGGGTGTCTTCACCGTAGAGAAACTAAAGGAAGAGACTCACCGTTTTCACTCCATCGATATCCAGACCTCGAGCTGCCACGTCTGTCGCCACCAAGATATCAATCTGATCGTCTTTAAACCGCCTGGAGAACGAGAGAACCAACACAGAGTTACACACTTCAGACTAGACGACTGTCGTGGCTCAGATCTGAAATATAACGTATAACCCTAATCCACACGTTACTAACAGGGAGGTAACTAATCCACAGGTTACAGACAGGGAGGTAACTAATCCACAGGTTACTGACAGGGAGGTAACTAATCCACAGGTTACTAACAGGGAAGTAACTAATCCACAGGTTACTAACAGGGAAGTAACTAATCCACAGGTTACTGACAGGGAGGTAACTAATCCACAGGTTACTGACAGGGAGGTAACTAATCCACAGGTTACTGACAGGGAGGTAACTAATCCACAGGTTACTGACAGGGAGGTTACTAATCCACAGGTTACTGACAGGGAGGTAACTAATCCACAGGTTACTGACAGGGAGGTAACTAATCCACAGGTTACTAACAGGGAGGTAACTAATCCACAGGTTACTGACAGGGAGGTAACTAATCCACAGGTTACTGACAGGGAGGTAACTAATCCACAGGTTACTAACAGGGAGGTAACTAATCCACAGGTTACAGACAGGGAGGTAACTAATCCACAGGTTACTGACAGGGAGGTAACTAATCCACAGTTACTAACAGGGAGGTAACTAATCCACAGGTTACTAACAGGGAGGTAACTAATCCACAGGTTACAGACAGGGAGGTAACTAATCCACAGGTTACTGACAGGGAGGTAACTAATCCACAGGTTACTAACAGGGAGGTAACTAATCCACAGGTTACTAACAGGGAGGTAACTAATCCACAGGTTACTGACAGGGAGGTAACTAATCCACAGGTTACTAACAGGGAGGTAACTAATCCACAGGTTACTAACAGGGAGGTAACTAATCCACAGGTTACTGACAGGGAGGTAACTAATCCACAGGTTACTAACAGGGAGGTAACTAATCCACAGGTTACTGACAGGGAGGTAACTAATCCACAGGTTACTGACAGGGAGGTAACTAATCCACAGGTTACTAACAGGGAGGTAACTAATCCACAGGTTACTAACAGGGAGGTAACTAATCCACAGGTTACAGACAGGGAGGTAACTAATCCACAGGTTACTGACAGGGAGGTAACTAATCCACAGGTTACTAACAGGGAGGTAACTAATCCACAGGTTACTAACAGGGAGGTAACTAATCCACAGGTTACAGACAGGGAGGTAACTAATCCACAGGTTACAGACAGGGAGGTAACTAATCCACAGGTTACAGACAGGGAGGTAACTAATCCACAGGTTACTGACAGGGAGGTAACTAATCCACAGGTTACAGACAGGGAGGTAACTAATCCACAGGTTACTAACAGGGAGGTAACTAATCCACAGGTTACAGACAGGGAGGTAACTAATCCACAGGTTACTGACAGGGAGGTAACTAATCCACAGGTTACTGACAGGGAGGTAACTAATCCACAGGTTACTGACAGGGAGGTAACTAAACCACAGGTTACTAACAGGGAGGTAACTAATCCACAGGTTACTAACAGGGAGGTAACTAATCCACAGGTTACTAACAGGGAGGTAACTAATCCACAGGTTACTAACAGGGAGGTAACTAATCCACAGGTTACTAACAGGGAGGTAACTAATCCACAGGTTACTGACAGGGAGGTAACTAATCCACAGGTTACTGACAGGGAGGTAACTAAACCACAGGTTACTAACAGGGAGGTAACTAATCCACAGGTTACTGACAGGGAGGTAACTAATCCACAGGTTACTGACAGGGAGGTAACTAATCCACAGGTTACTGACAGGGAGGTAACTAATCCACAGGTTACTGACAGGGAGGTAACTAATCCACAGGTTACTAACAGGGAGGTAACTAATCCACAGGTTACTAACAGGGAGGTAACTAATCCACAGGTTACTAACAGGGAGGTAACTAATCCACAGGTTACAGACAGGGAGGTAACTAATCCACAGGTTACTGACAGGGAGGTAACTAATCCACAGGTTACTAACAGGGAGGTAACTAATCCACAGGTTACTAACAGGGAGGTAACTAATCCACAGGTTACAGACAGGGAGGTAACTAATCCACAGGTTACAGACAGGGAGGTAACTAATCCACAGGTTACAGACAGGGAGGTAACTAATCCACAGTTACAGACAGGGAGGTAACTAATCCAAAGGTTACTGAACAGGGAGGTAACTAATCCACAGGTTACAGACAGGGAGGTAACTAATCCACAGTTACTAACAGGGAGGTAACTAATCCACAGGATTACAGACAGGGAGGTACTAATCCACAGGTTACTAACAGGGAGGTAACTAATCCACAGGTTACTGACAGGGAGGGTAACTAATCCCAGGTTACAGACAGGGAGGTAACTAATCCACAGGTTACTAACAGGGAGGTAACTAATCCACAGGTTACAGACAAGGGAGGTAACTAATCCACAGGTTTACTGACAGGGAGGTACTAATCCACAGGTTACTGACAGGGAGGTAACTAATCCACAGGTTACTGACAGGGAGGTAACTATCCACAGGTTACTGACAGGGAGGTAACTAAGCCACAGGTTACAGACAGGGAGGTAACTAATCCACAGGTTACTGACAGGGAGGTAACTAATACCACGGTTACTGACAGGGAGGTAACTAATCCACAGGTTACAGACAGGGAGGTAACTAATCCACAGGTTACTAACAGGGAGGTAACTAATCCACAGGTTACTAACAGGGAGGTAACTAATCCACAGGTTACTAACAGGGAGGTAACTAATCCACAGGTTACTAACAGGGAGGTAACTAATCCACAGGTTACTGACAGGGAGGTAACTAATCCACAGGTTACTGACAGGGAGGTAACTAAACCACAGGTTACTAACAGGGAGGTAACTAATCCACAGGTTACTGACAGGGAGGTAACTAATCCACAGGTTACTAACAGGGAGGTAACTAATCCACAGGTTACAGACAGGGAGGTAACTAATCCACAGGTTACTGACAGGGAGGTAACTAATCCACAGGTTACTGACAGGGAGGTAACTAATCCACAGGTTACTGACAGGGAGGTACTAATCCACAGTTACTAACCAGGGGAGGTAACTAATCCACAGGTTACTGACAGGGAGGTAACTAATCCACAGGTTACTAACAGGGAGGTTACTAATCCACAGGTTACTGACAGGGAGGTAACTAATCCACAGGTTACAGACAGGGAGGTAACTAATCCACAGGTTACTAACAGGGAGGTAACTAATCCACAGGTTAATAACAGGGAGGTAACTAATCCACAGGTTACTAACAGGGAGGTAACTAATCCACAGGTTACTAACAGGGAGGTAACTAATCCACAGGTTACTAACAGGGAGGTAACTAATCCACAGGTTACTAACAGGGAGGTAACTAATCCACAGGTTACAGACAGGGAGGTAACTAATCCACAGGTTACTGACAGGGAGGTAACTAATCCACAGGTTACAGACAGGGAGGTAACTAATCCACAGGTTACAGACAGGGAGGTAACTAATCCACAGGTTACTGACAGGGAGGTAACTAATCCACAGGTTACAGACAGGGAGGTAACTAATCCACAGGTTACTGACAGGGAGGTAACTAATCCACAGGTTACTGACAGGGAGGTTACTAATCCACAGGTTACAGACAGGGAGGTAACTAATCCACAGGTTACTAACAGGGAGGTAACTAATCCACAGGTTACTAACAGGGAGGTAACTAATCCACAGGTTACAGACAGGGAGGTAACTAATCCACAGGTTACAGACAGGGAGGTAACTAATCCACAGGTTACTAACAGGGAGGTAACTAATCCACAGGTTACTAACAGGGAGGTAACTAATCCACAGGTTACAGACAGGGAGGTAACTAATCCACAGGTTACTGACAGGGAGGTAACTAATCCACAGGTTACTAACAGGGAGGTAACTAATCCACAGGTTACTAACAGGGAGGTAACTAATCCACAGGTTACAGACAGGGAGGTAACTAATCCACAGGTTACTGACAGGGGAGGTAACTAATCCACAGTTACTAACAGGGAGGTAACTAATCCACAGGTTACTAACAGGAAGGTAACTAATCCACAGGTTACTGACAGGGAGGTAACTAATCCACAGGTTACTAACAGGGAGGTAACTAATCCACAGGTTACAGACAGGGAGGTAACTAATCCACAGGTTACTAACAGGAGGTAACTAATCCACAGGTTACTAACAGGGAGGTAACTAATCCACAGGTTACAGACAGGGAGGTAACTAATCCACAGGTTACTGACAGGGAGGTAACTAATCCACAGGTTACTGACAGGGAGGTAACTAATCCACAGGTTACTAACAGGGAGGTAACTAATCCACAGGTTACAGACAGGGAGGTAACTAATCCACAGGTTACTAACAGGGAGGTAACTAATCCACAGGTTACTAACAGGGAGGTAACTAATCCACAGGTTACTAACAGGGAGGTAACTAATCCACAGGTTACAGACAGGGAGGTAACTAATCCACAGGTTACTGACAGGGAGGTAACTAATCCACAGGTTACAGACAGGGAGGTAACTAATCCACAGGTTACAGACAGGGAGGTAACTAATCCACAGGTTACTGACAGGGAGGTAACTAATCCACAGGTTACTGACAGGGAGGTAACTAATCCACAGGTTACTGACAGGGAGGTAACTAATCCACAGGTTACTAACAGGGAGGTAACTAATCCACAGGTTACAGACAGGGAGGTAACTAATCCACAGGTTACTGACAGGGAGGTAACTAATCCACAGGTTACTGACAGGGAGGTAACTAATCCACAGGTTACTGACAGGGAAGTAACTAATCCACAGGTTACTAACAGGGAGGTAACTAATCCACAGGTTACTGACAGGGAGGTAACTAATCCACAGGTTACTAACAGGGAGGTAACTAATCCACAGGTTACTGACAGGGAGGTAACTAATCCACAGGTTACTAACAGGGAGGTAACTAATCTACAGGTTACAGACAGGGAGGTAACTAATCCACAGGTTACAGACAGGGAGGTAACTAATCCACAGGTTACTAACAGGGAGGTAACTAATCCACAGGTTACTAACAGGGAGGTAACTAATCCACAGGTTACTAACAGGGAGGTAACTAATCCACAGGTTACTGACAGGGAGGTAACTAATCCACAGGTTACTAACAGGGAGGTAACTAATCCACAGGTTACTGACAGGGAGGTTAACTATCCACAGGTTACTAACAGGGAGGTAACTAATCTACAGGTTACTGACAGGGAGGTAACTAATCCAAAGGTTACTGACAGGGAGGTAACTAATCCACAGGTTACAGACAGGAGGTAACTAATCCACAGGTTACAACAGGGAGGTAACTAATCCACAGGTTACTGACAGGAGTAACTAATCCACAGGTACTAACAGGGAGGTAACTAATCCACAGGTTACTAACAGGGAGGTTACTAATCCACAGGTTACTGACAGGGAGGTAACTAATCCACAGGTTTACAGACAGGGAGGGTAACTAATCACAGGTTACTAACAGGGAGGTAACTAATCCACAGGTTACAGACAGGGGAGGTAACTAATCCACAGGTTACATACAGGGAGGTAACTATCCACAGGTTACTGACAGGGAGGGTAACTAATCCACAGGTTACTGACAGGGAGGTAACTAATCCACAGGTTACTGACAGGGAAGTAACTAATCCACAGGTTACTAACAGGGAGGTAACTAATCCACAGGTTACTGACAGGGAGGTAACTAATCCACAGGTTACAGACAGGGAGGTAACTAATCCACAGGTTACCAACAGGGAGGTAACTAAATCCAACAGTTAACTGACAGGAGGTAACTAATCCACAGGTTACTAACAGGGAGGTAACTAATCCACAGGTTACTAACAGGGAGGTTACTAATCCACAGGTTACTGACAGGGAGGTAACTAATCCACAGGTTACAGACAGGGAGGTAACTAATCCACAGGTTACTAACAGGGAGGTAACTAATCCACAGGTTACAGACAGGGAGGTAACTAATCCACAGGTTACATACAGGGAGGTAACTAATCCACAGGTTACTGACAGGGAGGTAACTAATCCACAGGTTACTAACAGGGAGGTAACTAATCCACAGGTTACTGACAGGGAGGTAACTAATCCACAGGTTACTGACAGGGAGGTAACTAATCCACAGGTTACTGACAGGGAAGTAACTAATCCACAGGTTACTAACAGGGAGGTAACTAATCCACAGGTTACTGACAGGGAGGTAACTAATCCACAGGTTACAGACAGGGAGGTAACTAATCCACAGGTTACCAACAGGGAGGTAACTAATCCACAGGTTACTGACAGGGAGGTAACTAATCCACAGGTTACTAACAGGGAGGTAACTAATCCACAGGTTACTAACAGGGAGGTTACTAATCCACAGGTTACTGACAGGGAGGTAACTAATCCACAGGTTACAGACAGGGAGGTAACTAATCCACAGGTTACTAACAGGGAGGTAACTAATCCACAGGTTACAGACAGGGAGGTAACTAATCCACAGGTTACATACAGGGAGGTAACTAATCCACAGGTTACTGACAGGGAGGTAACTAATCCACAGGTTACTAACAGGGAGGTTACTAATCCACAGGTTACTAACAGGGAGGTAACTAATCCACAGGTTACTGACAGGGAGGTAACTAATCCACAGGTTACTGACAGGGAGGTAACTAATCCACAGGTTACTGACAGGGAGGTAACTAATCCACAGGTTACTGACAGGGAGGTAACTAATCCACAGGTTACTAACAGGGAGGTTACTAATCCACAGGTTACTAACAGGGAGGTAACTAATCCACAGGTTACTAACAGGGAGGTAACTAATCCACAGGTTACTAACAGGGAGGTAACTAATCCACAGGTTACAGACAGGGAGGTAACTAATCCACAGGTTACAGACAGGGAGGTAACTAATCCACAGGTTACTGACAGGGAGGTAACTAATCCACAGGTTACTGACAGGGAGGTAACTAATCCACAGGTTACTGACAGGGAGGTAACTAAACCACAGGTTACTAACAGGGAGGTAACTAATCCACAGGTTACTAACAGGGAGGTAACTAATCCACAGGTTACAGACAGGGAGGCAACTAATCCACAGGTTACTGACAGGGAGGTAACTAATCCACAGGTTACTAACAGGGAGGTAACTAATCTACAGGTTACTGACAGGGAGGTAACTAATCCACAGGTTACTGACAGGGAGGTAACTAATCCACAGGTTACTGACAGGGAGGTAACTAATCCACAGGTTACTAACAGGGAGGTAACTAATCCACAGGTTACTGACAGGGAGGTAACTAATCCACAGGTTACTGACAGGGAGGTAACTAATCCACAGGTTACTGACAGGGAGGTAACTAATCCACAGGTAACTGACAGGGAGGTAACTAATCCACAGGTTACTAACAGGGAGGTAACTAATCCACAGGTTACTGACAGGGAGGTAACTAATCCACAGGTTACTAACAGGGAGGTAACTAATCCACAGGTTACTGACAGGGAGGTAACTAATCCACAGGTTACTGACAGGGAGGTAACTAATCCACAGGTTACAGACAGGGAGGTAACTAATCCACAGGTTACTGACAGGGAGGTAACTAATCCACAGGTTACTGACAGGGAGGTAACTAATCCACAGGTAACTGACAGGGAGGTAACTAATCCACAGGTTACAGACAGGGAGGTAACTAATCCACAGGTTACTGACAGGGAGGTAACTAATCCACAGGTTACTGACAGGGAGGTAACTAATCCACAGGTTACTGACAGGGAGGTAACTAATCCACAGGTTACTAACAGGGAGGTAACTAATCCACAGGTTACTGACAGGGAGGTAACTAATCCACAGGTAACTGACAGGGAGGTAACTAATCCACAGGTTACTAACAGGGAGGTAACTAATCCACAGGTTACTAACAGGGAGGTAACTAATCCACAGGTTACAGACAGGGAGGTAACTAATCCACAGGTTACTGACAGGGAGGTAACTAATCCACAGGTTACTAACAGGGAGGTAACTAATCTACAGGTTACTGACAGGGAGGTAACTAATCCACAGGTTACTGACAGGGAGGTAACTAATCCACAGGTTACTGACAGGGAGGTAACTAATCCACAGGTTACTGACAGGGAGGTAACTAATCCACAGGTTACTAACAGGGAGGTAACTAATCCACAGGTTACTGACAGGGAGGGTAACTAATCCACAGGTTACTGACAGGGAGGTAACTAATCCACAGGTTACTGACAGGGAGGTAACTAATCCACAGGTAACTGACAGGGAGGTAACTAATCCACAGGTTACAGACAGGGAGGTAACTAATCCACAGGTTACTGACAGGGAGGTAACTAATCCACAGGTTACTGACAGGGAGGTACTAACTACAGGTTACTGACAGGGAGGTAACTAATCCACAGGTTACTAACAGGGAGGTAACTAATCCACAGGTTACTAACAGGGACGGTAACTATCCACAGGTTACTAACAGGGAGGTAACTAATCCACAGGTTACTAACAGGGAGGTAACTAATCCACAGGTTACTAACAGGGAGGTAACTAATCCACAGGTTACTAACAGGGAGGTAACTAATCCACAGGTTACTAACAGGGAGGTAACTAATCCACAGAGTAGGTACAGGTATTAGGTTCAGCTGAGGTGAGGTTCAGGTACAGGTGAGGTTCAGGTACCTGAGGTTCTCCAGCCTCTGGTTCTGGCTCAGTTCTCCGTGCAGTTCTCCCACCTTCAGGCCCATCAGGCCCAGCAGGATGTGCAGTCTGTGCGCCTGCTTCCTGGTCTGAGTGAAGCACATCACATGGTCCTGGAAGGTGCGTGTGAGCAGGGCTGAAACACACAGGTGAGTACTCAGGTAAGTACTGAGGTACAAGTACTGAGGTACAAGTATTTAATTATAGTTCTGAGTTAAGAGTATTTCATTCAGGGTTTCCCACACAGACTTCCCTTGGGCGGGCCGCCCAGGTATATTAACGGCCACCCAAGTATATTTTGCGACCCATTTAGGTTTTTTGTATTAAATAATTTTTATCTTTTGTATTTGTCCGCGACCACGACGCCATGCGATCGATTAACTTGTGGACAATGATACCTCGCTCTACGCCTGGCCATCGGGAGGACTGGCCTGGCCTGTTAAGTGGCCTGCCTCACACAGGGCGACTGGCTGTCTACATGATGTGGTCTGCCTCACACAGGGCGACTGGCTGTCTACATGATGTGGTCTGCCTCACACAGGGCGACTGGCTGTCTACATGATGTGGTCTGCCTCACACAGGGCGACTGGCTGTCTACATGATGTGGTCTGCCTCACACAGGGTGACTGGCTGTCTACATGATGTGGTCTGCCTCACACAGGGCGACTGGCTGTCTACATGATGTGGTCTGCCTCACACAGGGCGACTGGCTGTCTACATGATGTGGCCTGCCTCACACAGGGCGACTGGCTGTCTACATGATGTGGCCTGCCTCACACAGGGTGACTGGCTGTCTACATGATGTGGTCTGCCTCACACAGGGCGACTGGCTGTCTACATGATGTGGTCTGCCTCACACAGGGTGACTGGCTGTCTACATGATGTGGGTCTGCCTCACACAGGGTGACTGGCTGTCTACATGATGTGGGTCTGCCTCACACAGGGTGACTGGCTGTCTACATGATGTGGGTCTGCCTCACACAGGGTGACTGGCTGTCTACATGATGTGGTCTGCCTCACACAGGGTGTCTACATGATGTGGTCTGCCTCACACAGGGTGTCTACATGATGTGGTCTGCCTCACACAGGGTGACTGGCTGTCTACATGATGTGGTCTGCCTCACACAGGGCGACAGGCTGTCTACATGATGTGGGTCTGCCTCACACAGGGTGACTGGCTGTCTACATGATGTGGTCTGCCGACATGGCCACCGTCATACAGATCATAAATCAGAGGGAGGGGGGGGAGAGGCTGATTCAGGAGCCCAGACACACTCACAACTATAAATGAACCAAAAATAAATAAACAAACAAGTTTCAGTGTGTTTTCATATTGGAAATGGGATGTTAGGGTCATGGCCATGATTTTATGATTATTGAAATGTATACACTTCTGTTTCATATAGGTAGGTAAGGTAAGGTACGTTTATTTATATAGCACATTTCAGACGCAGAGGCCATTCAAAGTGCTTTACATGATCATTATCACATGATAGTAGAACAGGGAGGAACACAATAAATAAACATAATGGAATAACAGATTCATAAAAACAATTCATTAATGAGATATAAAATAGTTTAAAAACGACATTGTAAATACGGTAACAGAATACGATGTTTTACAGAGACCTGTAAATACACTGTTACAGTAATCCAGCACGCTAACAACAAATGCTTGGACTAGTTTTTCAAGGTCTTGTTGAGACATGAATGTTCTAAGTCTGGCTCTGCTTTTCAGGTGATAGTATGCTGATTTAGTAACTGTGTTAATGTGGGATTTGAAATTGAGGTCGGGGTCCAGAACTACGCCTAGATTTCTCACCTTTTCCGATGTATTGAACAGTAGGGCTTCTAGTTTAGCGCTTACTTCAGCCCGTTCCTCCCTTTGTATAGGTGTTCCCATAGACCTCTTTATTTCCCTCTCAAAGTGCACCAGATTGATGCATTTAACTAAGGGAGCATGCCCCCGGACCCCCCTAGAGGATTTGAGGTCCACCCCCACTTAAAATCACATGGATAGGTTCCTAAATACATTTACCATTTGTTTTAAATAGTAACCCATGTCCATATGTTTATTTGTGGGTAGTTGATTTAAACGATAGGGCGATTACTACGGGCCCTGCCTGGACCTGCTCGCTCTGCCATGGGGGGAAGGGTCTGCTAACAAGCGACCAGCAGAAAGGTTCATGTTAATGTTGTTGCACGTCACAAAGACACCTCAACCCCCCCCCCCCCAAAGTATATTTCAGATCTGTGGGAAACACTGCCATTATAGTACTGAGGTAAGAGTACAGTGTCAGTACTGCAGTACCCACCAGCCACCACAGCCTCTCGGTCTCCTTCTCTGTTTTGTCGGATTCGGACGAACTCTTGTCTCAGAAACGGAGCGACGTCAGTGTTGCTGTTAACGAAGATCCTGATTGGCTTATTCAGCGAGACCGCCGCCAGCTCTTTCACCTGGAAACAGAAGTCACATGACTCACTGAAACACAGGTCCCATGACACAGAAACACCTGTAGACACAGGTCACATGACACACAGAAACACCTGCAAACACAGGTCCCATGACACACAGAAACACCTGCAGACACAGGTCACATGACACACAGAAACACCTGCAGACACAGGTCACATGACACACAGAAACACCTGCAGACACAGGTCACATGACACACAGAAACACCTGCAGACACAGGTCACATGACACACAGAAACACCTGCAGACAGGTCACATGACACATAGAAACACCTGCAAACACAGGTCACATGACACACACAGAAACAAGTCACACACAGAAACACCTGCAGACACAGGTCACATGACACACAGAAACACCTGCAGACACAGGTCACATGACACACAGAAACACCTGCAGACACAGGTCACACAGAAACAAGTCACACACAGAAACACCTGCAGACACAGGTCACATGACACACAGAAACACCTGCAGACACAGGTCACATGACACACAGAAACACCTGCAGACAGGTCACATGACACATAGAAACACCTGCAAACACAGGTCACATGACACACACAGAAACAAGTCACACACAGAAACACCTGCAGACACAGGTCACACAGAAACAAGTCACACACAGAAACACCTGCAGACACAGGTCACATGACACACAGAAACAAGTCACACAGAAACACCTGCAGACACAGGTCACATGACACACAGAAACAAGTCACACAGAAACACCTGCAGACACAGGTCACATGACACACAGAAACAAGACACACAGAAACAAGTCACACACAGAAACACGGGTAACAAGACACACAGAAACAGGTCACATGACACACAGAAACAGGTCACATGACACACAGAAACAGGTCACATGACACACAGAAACAGGTCACATGACACACAGAAACAGGTCACATGACTCACCTCCTCGGTCATGGTGGCGGAGAACAACATGGTCTGTCGGTTGTGGGCACACAGTCGGATGATTTCCTTCATCTGCTCCTCGAAGTACTCGTCCAGCATTCTGAGAAACCGGAGAACCGACAGGTGAGTTCCACGCTGCACAGGTAGAGGAGGCGGAGCTTTCATTTCAGGGGGAGAGGCTTACCTGTCGGCCTCGTCCAGGATCAGGATCTCGATGTGACTCAGCTCAAAGGTGGGCGTGTTGTGCAGATGGTCGATCAGACGTCCAGGTGTAGCGATCAGAATATCTGGCCCCGCCCTCAGAGCCGCCTCCTGGGACTTCAGGTCCAGCCCACCTGCACAAAGAACTCACCTGGTCAGAACCAGAGGAACTCACCTGGTCAGAACCAGAGGAACTCACCTGGTCAGAACCAGAGGAGTCAGAACCAGAGGACTCACCTGGTCAGAACCAGAGGAACTCACCTGGTCAGAACCAGAACCAGAGGAACTCACCTGGTCAGAACCAGAGGAACTCACCTGGTCAGAACCAGAGGGACTCACCTGGTCAGAACCAGAGGACTCACCTGGTCAGAACCAGAGGAACTCACCTGGTCAGAACCAGAGGAACTCACCTGGTCAGAACCAGAGGAGTCAGAACCAGAGGAACTCACCTGGTCAGAACCAGAGGAACTCACCTGGTCAGAACCAGAGGAGCTCACCTGGTCAGAACCAGAGGAACTCACCTGGTCAGAACCAGAGGAGTCAGAACCAGAGGAACTCACCTGGTCAGAACCAGAGGAACTCACCTGGTCAGAACCAGAGGAGCTCACCTGGTCAGAACCAGAGGACTCACCTGGTCAGAACCAGAGGAGTCAGAACCAGAGGAACTCACCTGGTCAGAACCAGAGGAACTCACCTGGTCAGAACCAGAGGAGCTCACCTGGTCAGAACCAGAGGAACTCACCTGGTCAGAACCAGAGGACTCACCTGGTCAGAACCAGAGGAACTCACCTGGTCAGAACCAGAGGAACTCACCTGGTCAGAACCAGAGGAACTCACCTGGTCAGAACCAGAGGAACTCACCTGGTCAGAACCAGAGGAGTCAGAACCAGAGGAACTCACCTGGTCAGAACCAGAGGAACTCACCTGGTCAGAACCAGAGGACTCACCTGGTCAGAACCAGAGGAGCTCACCTGGTCAGAACCAGAGGAACTCACCTGGTCAGAACCAGATAAACTAATAAATAATAAATAAAAGAGAAGACGCACCGACGGCCAGGCAGGTGGTGATGGAGCTGAACTGGGCCAGCTGCCGGGCCACAGAGTGGACCTGGATCCCCAGCTCTCTGGTGGGAACCAGAATCAGGACCCGGGTCACCTGGGACGTCCTGGGCTTATAGATCAGACGCTCCAACACGGGCAGGACGAAGGCCGCCGTCTTTCCTGCGGAGAGACAACAGTATCGTTTCAGAGTCTCTTTCCACAGAGGGGACACATGGTGATGAAGAAGAGGAGACACATGGTGATGAAGAAGAGACATGAAGAAGAGGGGACACATGGTGATGAAGAAGAGGGGACACATGGTGATGAAGAAGAGGGGACACATGGTGATGAAGAAGAGGGGACACATGGTGATGAAGAAGAGGGGACACATGGTGATGAAGAAGAGGGGACACATGGTGATGAAGAAGAGGGGACACATGGTGATGAAGAAGAGACATGAAGAAGAGGGGACACATGGTGATGAAGAAGAGACATGAAGAAGAGGGGACACATGGTGATGAAGAAGAGACATGAAGAAGAGGGGACACATGGTGATGAAGAAGAGACGTGAAGAAGAGGGGACACATGTTGATGAAGAAGAGACATGATAAAGCCATGATGGCAGTGTGTTACCTGTCCCAGTAGCAGCGCAGGCACACAGGTCTCGCCCCAGCAGACCCACCGGGACGCAGGCCTGCTGGATGGGGGTGGGTAGTTTGAATCCCAGAGCAGTGATGGCCTGCAGGGAGGGAGGGAGGGAGGGGGGGAGAGAGAGAGAGAGAGAGAAAGAGAGAGAAAGAGAGAGAAAGAGAGAGAAGAGAGAGAAGAGAGAGAGGAGAGAGAGAGAGGAGAGAGAGAGAGAGAGAGAGAGAGAGAGAGAGAGAGGAGAGAGAGAGAGAGAGAGAGTCAGGTCCAGTCTGAAATGCTCCTTGCATAGTGCACGTGTAAAGGCTCCTTGAATATAGTGCACGTGTAAAGGCTCCTTGAATATAGTGCACGTGTAAAGGCTCCTTGAATATAGTGCACGTGTAAAGGCTCCTTGAATATAGTGCACGTGTGAAAGGCTCCTGAATGTAGTGCATGTTTTAGTGCACGTGTAAAATGTCCCAGAATGCAGCGCACGTGACTCTCACCTTCAGGATTGGTCGGGACAGGTTCATGTCTTCGAAGGTCAGCGAATCGTCGAACTTCGAGGCGTCTTCAGAGTACGACTGTGGCGCCTGAAAACAAAACAGCTGTTAGCATGGTACCCACGTACAAACCTCACCTGACCCCCCCATCATCATCATCTCCTCTTCCTCACCGCCTCCTCCTCCATCTTCCTCTTCCTCCCCCGGCGCTCTTTGTCTCTCAAGGTGTCTGACAGGAAACAAGAAGTCAACAATAAATAATGTTACATTATATTTGTTATAATAATACATTGGATTTGTATAGCGCTCGTGCTCGTGCTCAAAGACGCTTTACATACACTCAGAAACAGAACATTATGTTCATGTTCGATTAAATATCATTTCTCCAGTCTTTAATTCTAGTTTGTTGTTTTTGATTGACTGATTTTCTGGAAACTGATCGATTGTTTATATCGGGGGGGGGGGGGGGGGTCCATGTGGTCACTAACCCATGTGATCATTCACACTTCCTGTTCAACCTGAAGCCGCTCACTAACCTGATTTGGTCAGAATCATCTCATCGCTTGAATCAAACTCATCCTCATCATCCGCTACATCTTCATCCTCCTCTCCGGCAGCAGGCTTCACATCTTCCTTCTCCTCCTCTTCATCATCTGCGTTCTCCTCCTGGTTCTCCTCCTGGTTCTTCTCTGCAGAACCTTCAGCAGCGTCACCATCAGCCACTTTCTCCTAGAGAACAAAACACACTTCAAACCTCGAGCAAAGGAAGTGGAACCTGAACATGTAGGAAAGTGGAAACGGGGCCTAATTCCAAACCGCCCCCTGCCCCCTGCCCCCTGCCCCCTACCCCTCCGCCAGGTGAGGGGCTGCGGGTGGAAAGTAGCTCAAAGCTACATCCGGCATATTTATTGTTTTAAGTGTTCATTAATGTGCAATGCCTCTGCCCTCCATCAGAGAGTCTGCATCGGGCCTTCTGCTCTACCTCACCGACTAACACCGTGTGTGTGTGTCAGGAAACACTGTGTGTGTGTGTGTGTGTGTGTGTGTGTGTGTGTGTGTGTGTGTCAGGAAACACTGTGTGTGTGTGTGTGTGTGTGTGTGTGTCAGGAAACACTGTGTGTGTGTGTGTGTGTGTGTGTGTGTGTGTGTGTGTGTCCGTCAGGAATCAAGCTGCTTAGAAACAGTTCCTGCTAACATCCACTGATAAACTTCCCAACAAGACAGACCTGTAAACAAACAGATATCAACCACTTCACGGTCACCTGGTGTGTTTTGTTTAACTCAGGATCATTTACTCATGGCACGAGGGGGGGGGGGGCTTTGTGTTTCTCTAAGGTCTCCCTTTCTGTTGGTCTCTTGTTAGCAGACCCTTCACGCGATAGCAGAGCGAACAGGAGGCGCAGAGCGAACAGGAGGAGGCGCAGAGCGAACAGGAGGCGCAGAGCGAACAGGAGGAGGCGAAGAGCGAACAGGAGGAGGCGCAGAGCGAACAGGAGGCGCAGAGCGAACAGGAGGAGGCGCAGAGCGAACAGGAGGCTCAGAGCGAACAGGAGGCGCAGAGCGAACAGGAGGCGGAGCAGAGCGAACAGGAGGCGGAGCAGAGCGAACAGGAGGCGGCGCAGAGCGAACAGGAGGAGGCGCAGAGCGAACAGGAGGAGGCGCAGAGCGAACAGGAGGCGGCGCAGAGCGAACAGGAGGCGGCGCAGAGCGAATAGGAGGAGGCGCAGAGCGAACAGGAGGCGCAGAGCGAACAGGAGGCGCAGAGCGAGGGATCATTGCTAGGTAACCCATCACAGGTGGCGTCGTGCTCGCGGACGGATTAAAAACACTCAAACTGAAACATACTGGCGGCCGGCCAAGTGAAGCCTCTGTGGGAAACCCTGCATGTCTAGTCACGGTCAAAGTTGTGTATATAACAGGGACTGTTGCAAAAAGTAAGCAGCTTATAAACATCAGATTTTAAAACTAAAATATGTTTACAAAAAGATATGCCATAAAAGATTCTGAGAGTTGTATTTGTGTTTATTTGTAATCCAAGAGATGCTGACTTGAAACCGTTGTTACGAAAAGTTACAGCATGTCCTGTTTCTGCCGGAGAGGGGGGGGTTTGTTCCAGATATGCTGCTGTTTATACACCCTCCGTCTGACAGGACAGGTCAGCTGAGAGAGAGGCTACAGACTGAGGGGGGGGGGGGGGGGGGGGTGGGGACTGTTATTTTGTATATATTGATTGTTGTGTATGTAGGTCTTACGGTGTGCATGTGTCTGCTGATTGTGTATCTAGAGGATATACATATTGTGGGACACGGTATCTGGACCTCTCTGAACACACAGAGACGTGACCTCACTGTGGGACACGGTATCTGGACCTCTCTGACACACACACTGAGATGTGACCTCACTGTGGGACACGGTATCTGGACCTCTCTGAACACACAGAGACGTGACCTCACTGTGGGACACGGTATCTGGACCTCTCTGAACACACTGAGACGTGACCTCACTGTGGGACACGGTATCTGGACCTCTCTGAACACACTGAGACGTGACCTCACTGTGGGACACGGTATCTGGACCTCTCTGAACACACAGAGACGTGACCTCACTGTGGGACACGGTATCTGGACCTCTCTGAACACACTGAGACGTGACCTCACTGTGGGACACGGTATCTGGACCTCTCTGAACACACTGAGACGTCACTGTGGGACACGGTATCTGGACCTCTCTGAACACACTGAGACGTGACCTCACTGTGGGACACGGTATCTGGACCTCTCTGAACACACTGAGACGTGACCTCACTGTGGGACACGGTATCTGGACCTCTCTGAACACACTGAGACGTCACTGTGGGACACGGTATCTGGACCTCTCTGAACACACTGAGACGTGACCTCACCTCAGCTTTCCTCTTCTTCCGGATCTTGTCTATCTTCTGGTCTAGAGTCGTCGCGGTTCTCTGCAAACACAGAACAGAGTTAGAGACGAAAAGAGAACATTATTATATCAAGATCACAATAAAAGAACTTCAAGGAACAAAACGCTGCCAGAGAACAAATCAAGAAACACCTAGCTGGTTCTCAAGAGAGGGAACCATGTTCTACTTTAGATAGAGTTCCATCTTCTTCTTTATAAAGGGTTAATAGGGTTCTGCTGGGTTCTACCTTGTTCTATAAACAGATTAAAAGGGTTCTATTGGGTTCTACCTTGTTCTATGAGCAGATACAAAGGGTTCTGCTGGGTTCTACCTTGTTCTATAAGCAGATTAAAAGGGTTCTATTGGGTTCTACCTTATTCTATAAGCAGATAAAAAAGGTTCTGCTGGGTTCTACCTTGTTCTTGATCTGCTTCAGGATGTCGGCCATCACCCAGCTGTCGTCAGTCAGAATGTCTCTCTCTGCAAACTCAAAGTTTGTGTTGAAGTCCTTCACACCTCGAGTTCCCAACTTCTTCTTCCTGTTGAGGACGATCGGCTCATCCTGACACACACACACACACACACACACACACACACACACACACACACACACACACACACACACACACACACACACACACACACACACACACACACACACACACACACACACACACACACACTTAATATATTGTATGTATTTAATGAATTATAGTTCATATCTGTTAATACTCTTTATGTTGTATAAAGTACACTTTATATAAGTTGTATATTTTATTCCACCCACAGCCAATCAGATGCTGAGTAGGGCGGGTCTTCGCCATCATGGGAACAATAATATTGCCCGATAATTGTATACTAACTATTTATACTTTGGACAAACAACGATTCAGTTGATTTCTAATCTGTTATTGGATGATGTGAACCTTCCTCAACGTGTCGGTATCTCCACCTTCATATCTATAGAGAACCTACAGACAGCTTTCACTCGGTTTGGGTGTCACTAAACATCTCCAGGAGGTTTGAGGAGGACTGGTGGGAGTAGTGGAGTACAAATACTTAATTACTGTACTTTAGTACATGTTTCTGGTATCAGTACTGTACTCCACTATTTATTTTTCTGACGACTTTTTACTTTGACTTCTTACATTTTGAACCCAAATACCTGAACTTTCTACTTCTTACACTTTGAACTCAAATACCTGTACTTTCTACTTCTTACATGTTGAACACAAATACCTGTACTTTCTACTTCTTACATGTTGAACACAAATACCTGTACTTTCTACTTCTTACATGTTGAACACAAATACCTGTACTTTCTACTTCTTACATGTTGAACACAAATACCTGTACTTTCTACTTCTTACATGTTGAACACAAATACCTGTACTTTCTACTTCTTACATGTTGAACACAAATACCTGTACTTTCTACTTCTTACACTTTGAACTCAAATACCTGTACTTTCTACTTCTTACACTTTGAACTCAAATACCTGTACTTTCTACTTCTTACATTTTGAACACAAATACCTGTACTTTCTACTTCTTACACTTTGAACTCAAATACCTGTACTTTCTACTTCTTACATGTTGAACCCAAATACCTGTACTTTCTACTTCTTACATGTTGAACACAAATACCTGTACTTTCTACTTCTTACATGTTGAACTCAAATACCTGTACTTTCTACTTCTTACATGTTGAACTCAAATACCTGTACTTTCTACTTCTTACATGTTGAACACAAATACCTGTACTTTCTACTTCTTACATGTTGAACTCAAATACCTGTACTTTCTACTTCTTACATGTTGAACTCAAATACCTGTACTTTCTACTTCTTACATGTTGAACACAAATACCTGTACTTTCTACTTCTTACATGTTGAACCCAAATACCTGTACTTTCTACTTCTTACATGTTGAACACAAATACCTGTACTTTCTACTTCTTACATGTTGAACACAAATACCTGTACTTTCTACTTCTTACATGTTGAACTCAAATACCTGTACTTTCTACTTCTTACATGTTGAACCCAAATACCTGTACTTTCTACTTCTTACATGTTGAACACAAATACCTGTACTTTCTACTTCTTACATGTTGAACCCAAATACCTGTACTTTCTACTTCTTACATGTTGAACACAAATACCTGTACTTTCTACTTCTTACATGTTGAACACAAAAACTTCTCTAAAGAAGAGGGACCAATGAAAACGTTGTCATGTTGCCGTTGTTCAGCATGGAAACATTCATTAGCTAACAATGACATTATTGTTCTATTAATATAAAGGGAGGTCAGGTACTCTTTAAAACAGCTGCTAGTTATGGGTACTTTTTACTGAAGTACATTTCAAAGCCCTCTTTACTTTTACTTGAGTAAAGAAGTTTAGTCAGTACTTCTACTTTTACCAGAGTATTTTTAAACACGAGTATCTGTACTTCTACTTGAGGAAAGGGTGCGTCACGTGTACTTTTGCCATCTCTAGCAGTTACTCTGCTGTTCCGTTTTAATTGTGTTTCAGTAAATATCTCCAGGTTGGTGAAGGCCCCCCTGGAGGAACCAGCGGTGTCTCTCCCGTTCTCTCCCCGGGCTCTCGCCTCTCTCCAGGCCGCTCTCACTCACCTCCTCCTCGGGCTCGGTGTCGGGCTCCTCGGGGCTCAGGTCCTCGTCCAGGAGGGTCCCGATGAGACCCAGGTCCTGCAGCATGGTTCTGCAACAGCTTCTGGTTCTATTACGGGTTCTGGTTCTGGACAAGGTTCCTGAGGTTCGTGCAACACAAACACACGTGTGCAGGCAAACAGGAAGTGAGAGATTCTTCGTCTTCTTCTATGGGGTTTATTGGCGCATTACCGCCACCTAGTGGACTGGAGTGTGGAGCAGTAGATTGGCAGGAAAATAAATAAGATGTCGATAACTAAATAGGGAAAAACAATTAAAATAAAACTAAATTATTTCTATCATTCCGGTTGCTTTTAAGGATGTAACCAGCAGTTTAAAGACTTTCTTCGTCTGATCCACATCACATGCTCCTGATAGATGTTTCCCAATGAAATGCATTGTTTTATTTAATCCTGTCTGCCCTCATTTCAGTCTTGTAATAATTTGTGGACTGCCCTCCTTACTGTTCACATGTGTTTTTATCAGAGGTGTAACGAAGTACATTTACTTAAGTTCTGTATTTAAGTACACGTGTGTTGTACTTGTACTTGAACGTTTTCAATCTCTGCTAAAAACTCACATCTTTGCACTGGCTTTTAAGTTGAACATGACATTTTGTAATTTCTCTATATGTTTTTAGTTTTGATTGAGATTGATTGAGTATTTATTCTTACCTTGTACTTTTCCTCCACTACATGTATTTAACACCTTGAGTTACTTCACAGATGTGGATGAATGATGTGAAATATAATCAAGTGTTAAATCAGACTTTAGTTCCACCTGGAGTAAATCCACAAGCTACCCTGCAGTATACAAAGTCACTCAAAGCCTCTATCTGTCCTCTCAGTGGACTGACTCTGACCACCATGAGTAGTGTTGGATATAGAGAGCACAAGATGAACATTAGTACCTCTACTGTGTCAATCTGTTTTCAAATAAATAAGCAATCTGTCCAATCCAAATGATCCAGAGTCCCCTAAATCTTCAAAATAAACCCCAAATGAATACACATCAGCCCACAGAGAGAACAGGTATGGCCACTTTGAGGTTGAAACTGACATTTATGATCCTGAAAATGCCAGAAATGGATCCTCAATAACCTCCAAAACTGTGCAAATCAGCCCAGCCATCTTTGACCTATTGTCTACTATAATGGTTATTAACTCAATTTATGCTAATTGTGTAAATGTCCCAACATGTGCAGGTTAGCATCCGGCAGTTTCTATGTGCTGGAGACCCTTCTATACATTTATATCATGTCCGGTTCACTTCGAGCGGACCCGTAAATCCTCTGAGACATTATCCAAACACTCCCACCATTAAACCCTAAACCCTAAACCCTCCGCTCTGCAGCCGTTTGCAGATCCACCTTTCACCCAGCAGGAATGTCCATGATCAACATCACACACATGTGTCTGTGTTCACATCATAGACTGTATATATAAAGGTTCACATGCACTAACATGCAAGGAGTACAACTCAAGTAGGTCTTTGTTTTCGTACAACAGTAACGTGTGATGCAACAACACTAGAAATGTCTCATATATACATTTTATTATATGCCATTTTCTGCACAATGAGTACTTTCAATTTAAATACTTTGTGTACATTTCTATGATCATACTTTAACTCAAGTAAGATGAACTGAATGCAGGACTTTGAATGGACTATTTTGACAATAATGTGTTGGTGCTTCTGAGTACTTCTTCTACCTCTGATTACATGTAATGAGAAGGGGGAGAGAGGAGGAGAGAGAGGAGAGAGAGAGAGGAGAGAGAGAGAGGAGAGAGAGAAGGGGAGGAGTCACTGCTTTGATAAAGTCTCCACACAGAGACAGAGAGAACAGAATCTGTGGGAGAACAAAGGAGTTTTGATCCTGAAGAACTCCTGGAAGCTGCAGCTGATCTGTGAGTGTTTACATTCTGGGACTGGTGGGAACTTTGTGAACTGCTATTGATGTCATGCGTGCGTGCGTGAGTGCGTGCGTGTGTGTGCGTGCGTGCGTGTGTGTGCGTGTGTGTGTGTGCGTGCGTGTGTGCGTGTGTGTGCGTGTGTGTGTGTGTGTGTGTGTGTGTGTGTGTAGCTTCTCTAATGAAGGGTTAGCAGCGGTACAGATGTCCAGATGTTGCCGAGCTGTAATTATCTCCCAGATTACAGACTGTGAGTCCGTCTGAAGCTCCAGGCCGGATTAATGAGTGTGTGTGTGTGTGTGTGTGTGTGTGTGTGTGTGTGTGTGTGTGTGTGTGTGTGTGTGTGTGTGTGTGTGTGTGTGTGTGTGTGTGTGTGTGTGTGTGTGTGTGTGTGTGTGTGTGTGTGTGTGTGTGTGTGTGTGTGTGTGTTGTGTGTGTGTGTGTGTGTGTGTGTGTGTGTGTGTCTAAAACAGGTCTTACTGTTTGAGCTTTAATGATGTTCCCCATATCCTCTCATTTCCGCTGTTTCATGTTCGCTAAAAAGAATAAATCTACGAGAATGCAATAAATGTAAAATACTAAATTAGTGTCATTTAGTAAGACAGTTACTAAAACAAATCCCAACAAATATTAAGAAATAACATAAAGCATAAATAATGTATTTATGACCTCAAACCTCTTTTAATGTTCTGTATATCTTGAGCCAAAGTAACTCAAACTAAAATAAATACAATTGTATATAAGACAGTCACACTAACCCTGTTACTAAATCAATCACCACAAATGGTACGGTTGTTTATGCGCTAATACTTTAAACTAAAAATGTTAAAATCTCCTCTTCCCTCTCACTCACACCCCCCCTCTCCAGTCACATGAGTCCAGAACACCCGCTGTGTGTGCGCTTGGTCAAACATTGGATTAGTGGGTATCTGACTGAAACAGTGGAAAAGGCTTCTAACCAAATCAAAGTGTCTCTTCAACACATTTCCAGTCTGATCCCATCCTGTGTGTGTGCAATTCAATCCAAGTCTTTATCATCATGTAGCAGCTTCAGTGTAGACATGGCAATGAACTGAAGTCTGGAGTCCTCCTCCAACAGAGCAACATGAATATATAGAGGACATAGAACAGATACAACATAGAATAGAGCAAGAGAATGTTTTGAGATGTGCAAGAAGAGTCAATGGAATATGATAGTGTTAGAAAAATAATCACTCGTCCCCGGCTTGATCTTCAATCTCAGGATCCATGTATTTGTGATCCTCTCCAGAATGGAAGAAGTCATCACATACAGACTTTCTCTCAAAATCTCGACTTTCTCTCAAAATTCGGACTTTCTCTCAAAATTTAAAAATTCTGACTTTTTCCTCAAATTCTGACTTTTTCTAAAAATCTCAATTTTCTAAACATTTGGACATTTTCTCAAAATTCAGACTTTTTCTCAAAATTCAGACTTTTTCTCAAAATTCAGACTTTTTCTCAAAATTCAGACTTTTTCTCAAAGCAAGACATAATCGACTTCCTAGGAAATTAAAAACACTGTTCATAGACAGAGAGGTATCATTTGAGAGGAAATCTACATTTGAAACAACTCTGAGAAGTATGAGTATAATAATCTGTGGGTGATTTTATGGAATGGTTTGGAGCAGGGGTTCAAACAAAGCACAAATATAATTCAGTTTAAAAGGATGTACAGAAACACTTTTTGGGAAAACTATGAGAATGAAGAGAGGTGACTGAAGATGAGACATTATTGTATATGTATGTATAAATGTAAATGTAGGAATAACTTGCATAATGATTTAAAGGACATCATTGATCAAGTAAGGGGTGGGAATGAATAAGCTTTGCTTCCTCCTGCTCCCTTTCGGACACATATGATTTATTATTATTATTAATATGAAGACTTTTTTTTGTTGAATATATAAATATGATCATGAATGTGGATACATACTGTATTTTAACAATACGGTATTCTGTTTTTCACATTTGTTATTTTGTATTTATTATTTTTTTAATCTGGTGGAAATAAAGATTGAAATGAATGAACTTCCACTCAGTGTCTCATGAGCTCTTCCATGTAGTCAGACATCCGGCTACGTCCACAGCTACGCAGGGACTCTGTTATCAGGTGCTGCTCTGATACAGAAGGAACATTCAGTCTTTTCCCAACAGATATATATATAGATAAAGTGCAAGATGCAAACAGATGGACGTGTATGTTCTGGATCACAGCCTGTGCATGGGATGAAGCTGGTTGGTGCAGAGATCACATGTTTACCTGTTGAAGCTTCACTAATAGATAACGTCCAGTGAGAGGTGGGCGAGTCCAGAGGATCATCTGACTCACAACTACTCTCTGAGTCATCTACTTCAATAGAGAGGGAAAGCACACTCTGAGGATCAACACGAGGACAATAAGAACACAACCACGGCTGAAAGGGACGAGCAGGAAGTAACACAGGGTTCAGCTATTTCTAACAACATCATCTCATTCAGATCTGTACTTGAGTCAAAGTAGAAGTACTCAGATCGTGTACTTGAGTCAAAGTAGAAGTACTCAGATCGTGTACTTGAGTCAAAGTAGAAGTACTCAGGTCTTGTACTTGAGTCAAAGTAGAAGTACTCGGGTCTTGTACTTGAGTCAAAGTAGAAGTACTCAGATCGTGTACTTGAGTCAAAGTAGAAGTACTCAGGTCTTGTACTTGAGTCAAAGTAGAAGTACTCGGGTCTTGTACTTGAGTAAAAGTAGAAGTACACAGATCTTGTACTTGAGTAAAAGTAGAAGTACTCAGGTCTTGTACTTGAGTCAAAGTAGAAGTACTCGGGTCTTGTACTTGAGTAAAAGTAGAAGTACACAGATCTTGTACTTGAGTAAAAGTAGAAGTACTCAGGTCTTGTACTTGAGTCAAAGTAGAAGTACTCAGGTCTTGTACTTGAGTCAAAGTAGAAGTACTCAGATCGTGTACTTGAGTCAAAGTAGAAGTACTCAGATCGTGTACTTGAGTCAAAGTAGAAGTACTCAGGTCTTGTACTTGAGTCAAAGTAGAAGTACTCGGGTCTTGTACTTGAGTAAAAGTAGAAGTACACAGATCTTGTACTTGAGTAAAAGTAGAAGTACTCAGGTCTTGTACTTGAGTCAAAGTAGAAGTACTCGGGTCTTGTACTTGAGTAAAAGTAGAAGTACACAGATCTTGTACTTGAGTAAAAGTAGAAGTACTCAGGTCTTGTACTTGAGTCAAAGTAGAAGTACTCAGATCGTGTACTTGAGTCAAAGTAGAAGTACTCAGATCGTGTACTTGAGTCAAAGTAGAAGTACTCAGGTCTTGTACTTGAGTCAAAGTAGAAGTACTCGGGTCTTGTACTTGAGTAAAAGTAGAAGTACACAGATCTTGTACTTGAGTCAAAGTAGAAGTACTCAGGTCTTGTACTTGAGTCAAAGTAGAAGTACTCAGGTCTTGTACTTGAGTCAAAGTAGAAGTACTCAGATCGTGTACTTGAGTCAAAGTAGAAGTACTCAGGTCTTGTACTTGAGTCAAAGTAGAAGTACTCAGATCGTGTACTTGAGTCAAAGTAGAAGTACTCAGATCTTGTACTTGAGTCAAAGTAGAAGTACTCAGATCGTGTACTTGAGTCAAAGTAGAAGTACTCAGATCGTGTACTTGAGTCAAAGTAGAAGTACTCAGATCGTGTACTTGAGTAAAAGTAGAAGTACTCAGATCTTGTACTTGAGTCAAAGTAGAAGTACTCAGGTCTGTACTTGAGTAAAAGTAGAAGTACTCAGATCTTGTACTTGAGTCAAAGTAGAAGTACTCAGATCGTGTACTTGAGTAAAAGTAGAAGTACTCAGATCTTGTAGTAAAAGTAAAAGTACTCAGATCTTGTACTTGAGTAAAAGTAGAAGTACTCAGATCTTGTACTTGAGTAAAAGTAGAAGTACACAGATCTTGTACTTGAGTAAAAGTAGAAGTACACAGATCTTGTACTTGAGTAAAAGTAGAAGTACTCAGATCTTGTACTTGAGTAAAAGTAGAAGTACTCAGATCTTGTTCTTGAGTAAAAGTAGAAGTACTCGGGTCTTGTACTTGAGTAAAAGTAGAAGTACACAGATCTTGTACTTGAGTAAAAGTAGAAGTACTCAGGTCTTGTACTTGAGTCAAAGTAGAAGTACTCAGGTCTTGTACTTGAGTCAAAGTAGAAGTACTCAGGTCTTGTACTTGAGTCAAAGTAGAAGTACTCAGATCGTGTACTTGAGTCAAAGTAGAAGTACTCAGGTCTTGTACTTGAGTCAAAGTAGAAGTACTCAGATCGTGTACTTGAGTCAAAGTAGAAGTACTCAGATCGTGTACTTGAGTCAAAGTAGAAGTACTCAGATCGTGTACTTGAGTAAAAGTAGAAGTACTCAGATCTTGTACTTGAGTAAAAGTAGAAGTACACAGATCTTGTACTTGAGTAAAAGTAGAAGTACTCAGATCTTGTACTTGAGTCAAAGTAGAAGTACTCAGATCGTGTACTTGAGTAAAAGTAGAAGTACTCAGATCTTGTAGTAAAAGTAAAAGTACTCAGATCTTGTACTTGAGTAAAAGTAGAAGTACTCAGATCTTGTACTTGAGTAAAAGTAGAAGTACACAGATCTTGTACTTGAGTAAAAGTAGAAGTACACAGATCTTGTACTTGAGTAAAAGTAGAAGTACTCAGATCTTGTACTTGAGTAAAAGTAGAAGTACTCAGATCTTGTTCTTGAGTAAAAGTAGAAGTACTCAGATCTTGTACTTGAGTAAAAGTAGAAGTACTCAGATCTTGTACTTGAGTAAAAGTAGAAGTACTCAGATCTTGTACTTGAGTAAAAGTAGAAGTACTCAGATCTTGTACTTGAGTAAAAGTAGAAGTACCAGAGTGTAGGAATACTCTGTTACAGTAAAAGTCCTGCATTCAAATTGTTCCTCAAGTGAAAGTAGGAAAGTATTCTCATCAAAATATAGTGAAAGTAGCGACAGTAAAAGTAGTCATTGTGCAGATTGGTCCATTTCAGAATAATATATATGATATGTTTTATAATGATTGATCATGAAAGTGTTCTCAAAGCTGGTAAAGGTGCAGCTAGTTTGAATGACTTTGTATACTGCAGGGTAGCTTGTGGATTTACTCCAGGTGGAACTAAAGTCTGATTTAACACTTGGTTATATTTCACATCATTCATCCACATCTGTGAAGTAACTAAAGGTGTAGAAACACTTGACTTGTAATGAAGTATTTTGACACTAATGTGTTGGAATCTCTGAGTACTGAGTCAGTTGTTTTATGGAGAAAAACACAGAGTCCAGTTGGGTCTGGAGGCGGGGGGGGTGTTGTGAAACAGGGGGTTACTAAAGGTTGTTGATATGGAAACAGAATGTTCTCCATGATCCACCGAGCCCCCCCCCTCAACGCACACACACACACACACACACACTCACTCACTCACACCAGAGGACTCCTGATGGTTTCATTCTTCACATGTAACTCAATCTGACAAACACACGGACCAGAATCCGAACTAGAGTCGAAACCGGGTTTCTGAACCACCTTGAGAACCAGAATCAGAACCAGAATCAGAACCAGAATCAGAACCAGATCACAGCTTTCCCCCCAGATTTGAAGCTGCTTCTTCTTCTATGGGACTACAGATTTTCATTGTTCTTCTTCTTTTTATTGGATAGTAAATACTTTTTTTTTAGTATTTGTGCACATATGTAAATAAAGTGTGTTATTCTTCTTCTCTTTCCTCTTCTCCTTCTCCTTCCTCTTCTTCCTCTTCTTCCTCTTCTTCCTCTTCTTCCTCTGTGTTCTCCAGGAGATGCTTGTGATGTCTTCCTGTCTGTTGTTTCTGCTCGGCCCGTTGGTGTCGTCCTTCTTGGCCGCCGCCCAACCAGCCGGCTGCAAGATACGCATCACTGACAAAGGGCTGGAGATGTGTGAGTACACACACACACACACACACACACACACACACACACACACACACACACACACACACACACACACACACACACACACACACACACACACACACACACACACACACACACACACACACACACACACACACACACAGTTTTATTTCCAGATGTATTTATTTATTTGTTTATTCCAGGGTTAGTTATTTTAAAACAGCACATGTTCACTGCTGGTTGTTTTCTTCACATGGTGGAAAGGAGCAGGGAGAAGAACATCTTATTTGACCTGCCCCTTCTTACAAAAAATAACAACTAAACAAAACCAAAAATGAAATAACCATAAAAAGGTTAAAGCAATATTCTTTCAGTCACAGTTACAAATACTGACACATAAAACCAGAACACAATCAAAACCTTCATACTGTCTAATTACGCTCTCTCTATACATTTTCTTAAACATAAGAATGTTCTCACAGCCCTTTATTCAAACCAGCAGGGTCTCAGTCAGTAGGGGCTTGGACTGTGAGCCGTAGGGTCGCCGGTTCAAGTCCCCGAGCAGACCTAAATATGGAGTGTGGGCTGCTACTTGGAGAGGTCCCAGTTCACCTCCTGCCCTGCCGTGGTGCCCTTGAGCAAGGCACCAGAAATCCCCCTTCCCCCCTCACTCCCATTGCTCCTGTGGCGCTGTGCAATAGCTGCCCACTGCTCCTGGTGCTAGACTCCTGGTGCTAGACTCCTGGTGCTAGACTCCTGGTACTAGACTCCTGGTGCTAGACTCCTGGTGCTAGACTCCTGGTGCTAGACTCCTGGTGCTAGACTCCTGGTGCTAGACTCCTGGTGCTAGACTCATGGTTCTAGACTCCTGGTGCTAGACTCCTGGTACTAGACTCCTGGTGCTAGACTCCTGGTGCTAGACTCCTGGTACTAGACTCCTGGTGCTAGACTCCTGGTACTAGACTCCTGGTGCTAGACTCCTGGTGCTAGACTCCTGGTACTAGACTCCTGGTGCTAGACTCATGGTTCTAGACTCCTGGTGCTAGACTCCTGGTGCTAGACTCCTGGTGCTAGACTCATGGTTCTAGACTCCTGGTGCTAGACTCCTGGTACTAGACTCCTGGTTCTAGACTCCTGGTGCTAGACTCCTGGTACTAGACTCCTGGTACTAGACTCCTGGTGCTAGACTCCTGGTTCTAGACTCCTGGTGCTAGACTCCTGGTACTAGACTCCTGGTGCTAGACTCCTGGTACTAGACCCCTGGTGCTAGACTCCTGGTACTAGACTCCTGGTACTAGACTCCTGGTGCTAGACTCCTGGTACTAGACCCCTAGTGCTAGACTCCTGGTACTAGACTCCTGGTGCTAGACTCCTGGTACTAGACCCCTAGTGCTAGACTCCTGGTACTAGACCCCTGGTACTAGACTCCTAGTGCTAGACTCCTGGTGCTAGACTCCTGGTACTAGACTCCTAGTGCTAGACTCCTAGTGCTAGACTCCTGGTACTAGACTCCTGGTACTAGACTCCTGGTACTAGACCCCTGGTACTAGACTCCTAGTGCTAGACTCCTGGTACTAGACTCCTGGTACTAGACTCCTGGTACTAGACTCCTGGTACTAGACCCCTAGTGCTAGACTCCTGGTACTAGACTCCTGGTACTAGACTCCTGGTACTAGACCCCTGGTACTAGACTCCTAGTGCTAGACTCCTGGTACTAGACTCCTGGTGCTAGACTCCTGGTACTAGACCCCTGGTGCTAGACTCCTGGTGCTAGACTCCTGGTGCTAGACTCCTGGTACTAGACTCCTGGTTCTAGACTCCTGGTGCTAGACTCCTGGTACTAGACCCCTGGTGCTAGACTCCTGGTACTAGACTCCTGGTACTAGACTCCTGGTGCTAGACTCCTGGTACTAGACCCCTAGTGCTAGACTCCTGGTACTAGACTCCTGGTGCTAGACTCCTGGTACTAGACCCCTAGTGCTAGACTCCTGGTACTAGACTCCTGGTACTAGACCCCTGGTACTAGACTCCTAGTGCTAGACTCCTTGTACTAGACTCCTGGTACTAGACTCCTGGTATTAGACCCCTGGTACTAGACTCCTAGTGCTAGACTCCTGGTACTAGACTCCTAGTGCTAGACTCCTGGTGCTAGACTCCTGGTACTAGACTCCTGGTACTAGACCCCTGGTACTAGACTCCTAGTGCTAGACTCCTGGTACTAGACTCCTAGTGCTAGACTCCTAGTGCTAGACTCCTGGTACTAGACTCCTGGTACTAGACTCCTGGTACTAGACCCCTGGTACTAGACTCCTAGTGCTAGACTCCTGGTACTAGACTCCTGGTACTAGACTCCTGGTACTAGACTCCTGGTACTAGACCCCTAGTGCTAGACTCCTGGTACTAGACTCCTGGTACTAGACTCCTGGTACTAGACCCCTGGTACTAGACTCCTAGTGCTAGACTCCTGGTACTAGACTCCTGGTACTAGACTCCTGGTACTAGACCCCTGGTACTAGACTCCTAGTGCTAGACTCCTGGTACTAGACTCCTGGTACTAGACTCCTGGTACTAGACTCCTGGTACTAGACTCCTAGTGCTAGACTCCTGGTGCTAGACTCCTGGTACTAGACTCCTAGTGCTAGACTCCTGGTACTAGACTCCTGGTACTAGACTCCTAGTGCTAGACTCCTGGTACTAGACTCCTGGTACTAGACTCCTAGTGCTAGACTCCTGGTACTAGACTCCTGGTACTAGACTCCTGGTACTAGACTCCTGGTACTAGACTCCTGGTACTAGACTCCTAGTGCTAGACTCCTGGTGCTAGACTCCTGGTACTAGACTCCTAGTGCTAGACTCCTGGTACTAGACTCCTGGTACTAGACTCCTAGTGCTAGACTCCTGGTACTAGACTCCTGGTACTAGACTCCTAGTGCTAGACTCCTGGTACTAGACTCCTGGTACTAGACTCCTAGTGCTAGACTCCTGGTACTAGACTCCTGGTACTAGACTCCTAGTGCTAGACTCCTGGTACTAGACTCCTGGTACTAGACTCCTGGTACTAGACTCCTAGTGCTAGACTCCTGGTACTAGACTCCTAGTGCTAGACTCCTGGTACTAGACTCCTGGTACTAGACTCCTAGTGCTAGACTCCTGGTACTAGACTCCTGGTACTAGACTCCTAGTGCTAGACTCCTGGTACTAGACTCCTGGTACTAGACTCCTGGTACTAGACTCCTGGTACTAGACCCCTGGTGCTAGACCCCTAGTGCTAGACTCCTAGTGCTAGACTCCTGGTACTAGACTCCTAGTGCTAGACTCCTGGTGCTAGACTCCTGGTGCTAGACTTCCTGGTACTAGACTCCTAGTCTAACTCCTGGTACTAGACTCCTGGTACTAGACTCCTGGTAGCTAGACTCCTAGTAGCTAGACTCCTAGTGTACTAGGACTCCTAGTGCTAGACTCCTGGTGCTAGACTCCTGGTGCTAGACTCCTGGTACTAGACTCCTAGTACTAGCTCGTCCTGGCTACTAGACTCCTGGTACTAGGACTCCTGGTGCTAGCTCCTGGTGCTAGACTCCTGGTGCTAGACTCCTGGTGCTAGACTCCTAGTGCTAGACTCCTAGTGCTAGACTCCTGGTACTAGACTCCTGGTACTAGACTCCTGGTACTAGACTCCTGGTACTAGACTCCTGGTACTAGACTCCTAGTGCTAGACTCCTGGTACTAGACTCCTGGTACTAGACTCCTAGTGCTAGACTCCTGGTACTAGACTCCTAGTGCTAGACTCATGGTACTAGACTCCTGGTACTAGACTCCTAGTGCTAGACTCCTGGTACTAGACTCCTAGTGCTAGACTCCTGGTGCTAGACTCCTAGTGCTAGACTCCTGGTACTAGACTCCTAGTGCTAGACTCCTAGTGCTAGACTCCTGGTACTACACTCCTGGTGCTAGACTCCTGGTACTACACTCCTGGTGCTAGACTCCTGGTGCTACACTCCTAGTGCTAGACTCCTAGTGCTAGACTCCTGGTACTAGACTCCTGGTACTAGACTCCTGGTACTAGACCCCTAGTGCTAGACTCCTGGTTCTAGACTCCTGGTACTAGACTCCTAGTGCTAGACTCCTGGTTCTAGACTCCTGGTACTAGACTCCTGGTTCTACACTTCTAGTGCTAGACTCCTAGTGCTAGACTCCTGGTTCTAGACTCCTGGTACTAGACTCCTGGTACTAGACTCCTGGTACTAGACTCCTGGTGCTAGACTCCTGGTACTAGACTCCTGGTACTAGACTCCTGGTACTAGACTCCTGGTACTAGGATGGGTTAAAAGCAGAGAACACATTTCACTGTGTGCTCTGCATGCGTGACCATTAAAGAGGGGTTCATCCCTTCCATTCTATTCTATAATCCAGATGAAACGTGTTGGAACCTGAATCAGTTCCTCGGTTCTCCTCTAGTTCTGCTCTGTGGTCTGATTGGTTTATATTAACAGCAGTGTTTGGTGTGTGTGTTGTGTGTGTGTTGTGTGTTTCAGTGAAGGCTGAGACGGAGAAGTTTGTGGAGGAGGAGATCAGTAACATCAGCATGCCGGAGATGAAGGGCAAAGAGGGACGCTTCCAATACACCATCACTGAGTACAAATACTACCTTTACTTTAAAGCCATCGCAGTAATACTGAGTCCTTCATGTGTTCTCCATCGCTGTCCAAGCACAGAACTCATTACAAACAGACCTCCCCTCAAAGACCACTATGGTTCATATGTCTGGCTATAGAGTGGTGCAGGGATGATGTCGTTTTGTAGTTCGACCCTGAAGGAAGCTGCGCATGGGTTCCCTCAACAAAAAGCAATTTCTCCAGAGGATTTTGGAATATAAAAAATAAGGTCTGTGGAAAGGAACCTGTTTGATAAATGCACGTTTTGTTCAGCCGGATAATCTCCACGTCTACCCTACTTTTATAATGTTCTAATCATAAATCTAATGGCCAGAAGCTAAATGCTAACGTGATGCTATAAAGGAGCTACAGGCGAGTCCAGCAGCACGACTTCAACGTCACGCCAACTTCAGATCCATATTCAAACATACAGATTCTAAATGGTACGAGTTGAAGCGTTTGTTTGAACAGTTTGCAGGAGGCAGGTACTTGCTTTCAAGCAGAACAGGGCTAACTAACTTAGAGGAGTGTTCACGTGTTCGGCGTAATGACGTACAACGTCCTCAATTTCTGTAGTCCTATTCAGCCACTTGGTAACAACCATCGTTTCTCAGACACATCAACTCTTCAGAAATCACCAGAGGGGTCACTGCTGATGGATTTAATGTCCTAGAACAAAACGTGATCCGTCTCTTCAGTGTGTCTCAATCACAGACCTTATTTACAGATAGTTTCCAAAATCCGATGGAGAGATCCCATTGGCTCTGAGACCAGGGAACAGGAAGTGGAGAAATGCTGACTCACTTCCATTAGGACTCATTCCTGCACCACTCTATTCCTTTAGCATCTATGGTTATTTGGGAATCGATTTATGAACACACAGCTTTATTTAAACTTTTGTAGCTTTGTATATTTACATGTTATGGTGTGCTTTTATACATTTGTGTTCTATGACTGCGGTGACATGCCAAACTAAGTTTGATGGCTCTAAAGACGTTCTGATGTTCTCTATTAATATCTCCTCTCGTCTGCCGCCAGCGTGAAGATAAACGACTTGGATCTGACTCACGCAGAGCTGCAGTTTGTCCCCGACGTCGGGCTGCTGTTTGACGTCCAGAACTCCTCCATCTCGCTGAGCTTCCACCGGAGGATCCTCTACTGGTTCTTGTTAGTACCTCTTTCACTGGTTCTAACATGTTCTAACTGGTTCTTGTTGTACGTCCATTACTATACATTAAGTAGATCTCTTGATGAAGATGATGATGGTCGTTGTGATGAAGATGATGATGGTCGTTGTGATGAAGATGATGATGGTCGTTGTGATGAAGATGATGATGGTCATTGTGATGAAGATGATGATGGTTGTTGTGATGTCAGTGATGAAGATGAAGATGTTTTGTCTCAGCTACGACACAGGGAACATCAACGCCTCGGCTGAAGGCGTGAACATCAACACGGTGCTGAACCTGATCAGGGATGAAGAAGGACGACTGAAGATCAAGAACATCACCTGTGACGCCAAAATCTCCAAAATGAAGGCGGAGTTCAGCGGAACGCTCGGGTAACACATGATCATTATCAATATTCAATTACCAATAACTAATTAACACCAATCAATAATCATCATATCTGTCATCGTGTCTCTCAGGAAGGTTTATGACTTCATGGCCAGTTTCCTGACCTCAGGCATGAGATTCGTCCTCAACCAACAGGTCTGTCTCCCCTACCTGTCTGTCTCCCACCTGTCTGTCTCTCTGTCTGTCTGTCTCCCCTACCTGTCTGTCTCCCACCTGTCTGTCTCTCTGTCTGTCTGTCTCCCCTACCTTTCTGTCTCTCCCACCTGTCCGTCTCTCCCACCTGTCTGTCTCTCCCACCTGTCTGTCTCTCCCACCTGTCTGTCTCCCCTACCTGTCTGTCTCTCTCCCTATTGTTGTAGTACTCGAGACCGGTCTTGGTCTCGAGACCACTTTTTAACGGTCTTGGTCTTGTCTCGGTCTCGGACTTATAGGTCTCGAGATTTTATGACACCCCGTTCACACACACCCAAACGCTCTTGCAGTGAAGTTGTCGCGAAGTGTGTGTGTGTGTGTGTGTGTGTGTGTGTGTGTGTGTGTGTGTGTGTGTGTGTGTGTGTGTGTGTGTGTGTGTGTGTGTGTGTGTGTGTGTGTGTGTGTGTGTGTGTGTGTGTGTGTGTGTGTGTGTGTGTGTGTGTGTGTGTGTGTGTGTGTGTGTGTTGTTTAGACCTATATACCATAACATGTTTATTATGATGTTTTATATGATGTTCTTACTATTTTCCTGTTTTTAAATGAAAAGGATAACTTTTTACTTTAACTTACGTATGTGTGTCTTTTTATGATGATGTTGATCACATCAAATTGACTCTGGTATCTCACACATGATATAGTAAGTGTATCATGTGATGTTAGTAGTCTGGTTCCGGTCTTGACTTGGTCTGGACCTCTTGGTCTGGACCTCTTGGTCTGGACCTCTTAAAGTCTTGGTAATGTCTTGGTCTCGGATAAGGGGGTCTTGACTACAAGACTATCTCTCCCCTCTCTGTCTCTCCCACCTGTCTGTCTCTCCCACCTGTCTGTCTGTCTCTCACCTGTCTGTCTCTCAGATCTGTCCCGCTCTGAGCCATGCTGCTCTGGTCCATGTGAACTCTCTGACCTGTCTGTCTCTCACCTGTCTGTCTCTCCCACCTCTCTGTCTCTCAGATCTGTCCCGCTCTGAGTCATGCTGCTCTGGTCAATGTGAACTCTCTGACCTGTCTGTCTCTCACCTGTTTGTCTGTCTGTCTCTCACCTGTCTCCCACCTGTCTCCCACCTGTCTGTCTCTCAGATATGTCCCGCTCTGAACCATTCAGCTCTGGTCCATGTGAACTCTCTGACCTGTCTGTCTCTCACCTGTCTGTCTGTCTGTCTCTCACCTGTCTGTCTGTCTGTCTCTCACCTGTCTCCCACCTGTCTGTCTCTCAGATATGTCCCGCTCTGAACCATTCAGCTCTGGTCCATGTGAACTCTCTGACCTGTCTGTCTCTCACCTGTCTGTCTGTCTCTCACCTGTCTCCCTGACCTGTCTGTCTCTCACCTGTCTGTCTGTCTCTCACCTGTCTCCCTGACCTGTCTGTCTCTCACCTGTCTGTCTGTCTCTCACCTGTCTCTCTGACCTGTCTGTCTCTCCCATCTGTCTGTCTCTCAGATCTGTCCCGCTCTGAGTCATGCTGCTCTGGTCAATGTGAACTCTCTGACCTGTCTGTCTCTCACCTGTCTCTCACCTGTCTGTCTGTCTCTCACCTGTCTGTCTGTCTCTCACCTGTCTCCCACCTGTCTCTCACCTGTCTGTCTGTCTCCCACCTGTCTCCCACCTGTCTGTCTCTCAGATCTGTCCCGCTCTGAACCATTCAGCTCTGGTCCATGTGAACTCTCTGCTGGAGACGATCCCTGTGAGGACGGAGGTGGACAGCTACATCGGGATCGACTACTCTCTGATCGAGGATCCAGTGGTGACGTCCCGGAGCCTCGACATGCACTTCAGGGTGAGGCACACGTTCTCCTGGGTTCTCCGTAGAACCTGAGGTAGAACTGAATTACTTTATATTCATTACTTTACTTCATGTTCACCAGTGATCACCATAGAACCTTAAGTAGAACTGCATCACTTTGATTATTACTTGACTTCGTGTTCTCCTGTGTTATCCGTTCAGTGTAATGTGATAGTAGCATTAAGGGGTTCTCTGTGTCTTTAGGGGATGTTCTTCGACCTGTCGGATCCAAACAACACGATGGAGAACCTTGCTGTGGAACCGGTCATCAAAGATTACGACCGGATGGTTTATCTTGCTCTGTCCGAGTTCTTCTTCGACAGCGGGATGTTCTCCTACTACAAAGCAGGAGTGTTCCAAACGCACATCGTCAACGAAAAGGTTACAACCACCAACACCACTGCAGAACCCCACAGAACCCCACAGAACACCACAGAACACCACAGAACACCACAGACCACTAAAACAACCACAGACCAACAATTGCATCACAAATACACACATTTCCCCCAGACCCCCCCAAAACAACCTTAAAACACGAAACCACATCCAATGCTACAGAGACTCCTGAATCATCCACAGATAATTCCGGTTCCCCAAAACCACCATAGTCCCTCTAAGGAACCACATAACATTAACAGATCCCCAAAATCACCACCACAGCCAAAACTACCAGAGATCCCCCCCAACACAACCATTAACCCCAGAAGAACCATAGATCTGTAGAACCTCCAGACCTCCTGAAACCACAGAGAGAACATCCAGGTTCTCCATCTGACCTCCTGCTTCTGTTTGTGTTTTTCTTCAGATGTCCAGAGACATGGAGATGTTGTTGAGAACCACTTACTTTGGAGTTATCATGATGCTGGTGAGAAGGAACTCAATTCCTTTAATAAAGGTCTCCTGTGTTCTCTGTAGAACCTGAGGTAGTACTGCATTACTTTGTATTATTACTTGACTTCATGTTCTCCTGTGTTCTCTGAGGAACCATAAGTAGTACTGCATTACTCTGTATTATTACTTTATTTCATGTTCTCCTGTGTTCTCTGCAGAACCATAAGAAGTACTGCATTACTCTGTATTATTACTTGACTTCATGTTCTCCTGTGTTCTCTGCGGAACCATAAGAAGTACTGCATTACTCTGTATTATTACTTTATTTCATGTTCTCCTGTGTTCTCTGCAGAACCATAAGAAGTACTGCATTACTCTGTATTATTACTTGACTTCATGTTCTCCTGTGTTCTCTGCAGAACCATAAGAAGTACTGCATTACTCTGTATTATCACTTTATTTCATGTTCTCCTGTGTTCTCTGCGGAACCATAAGAAGTACTGCATTACTCTGTATTATTACTTTACTTCATGTTCTCCTGTGTTCTCCATAGAACCCAGAAGTAATACTGCATAACCCTGTATTTTAGTCCTTACCTCATGTTCTCCTGTGTTCTTCCGTAGAACCCGGCTCTGGCGGATGCTCCGATCTCTCTGCAGATCGCCGTAAACTCGCCCCCAAAAACTACCATCAGAACGACCGGGGCAACGGTTGTCATGACAGCCATCGTCAAGGTCATGTTGCTTCCTCCAGGACAGGCTCCATTCCAGTTGAGCAGCATGACCATGGTACACGCACGCACGCACGCACACACGCACGCACGCACGCACGCACACATTGAAGTGACCAATTAGACAACACGATGATCCAACAGCTGTTTCACTGGCTCTGTTATTGTTTCATGTTTTTGTCCGCCTGTAGGAAACAAAGTTCAACGCTAAAGTTTCTATGAAGGGGAAACGTCTGGCTATTCACGCCGACCTCCGCAGGTATGTCCACACAATAAAAGCCCACACACACACACATGATTCTTCTGAGTGTTCAAAATAAAGCATATGTAATAATAACTCAATGCAACATTATTCCATGGGAGGCTTTTAGAAATGGAAAAGTAACTACTACCAAGTACATCCTCTTTTGGGTCTGTTGTGTTTGAGGACTCATAATACAGACTCATGTGAGGGTTTGAGGACTCATAATACAGACTCATGTGAGGGTTTGAGGACTCATAATACAGACTCATGTGAGGGTTTGAGGACTCATAATACAGACTCATGTGAGGGTTTAAGGACTCATAATGCAGACTCATGTGAGGGTTTGAGGACTCATAATACAGACTCATGTGAGGGTTTAAGGACTCATAATGCAGACTCATGTGAGGGTTTGAGGACTCATAATGCAGACTCATGTGAGGGTTTGAGGACTCATAATGCAGACTCATGTGAGGGTTTAAGGACTCATAATGCAGACTCATGTGAGGGTTTGAGGACTCATAATACAGACTCATGTGAGGGTTTGAGGACTCATAATGCAGACTCATGTGAGGGTTTGAGGACTCATAATACAGACTCATGTGAGGGTTTAAGGACTCATAATACAGACTCATGTGAGGGTTTGAGGACTCATAATGCAGACTCATGTGAGGGTTTGAGGACTCATAATGCTGACTCATGTGAGGGTTTAAGGACTCATTTTGCAGACTCATGTGAGGGTTTGAGGACTCATAATACAGACTCATGTGAGGGTTTGAGGACTCATAATACAGACTCATGTGAGGGTTTGAGGACTCATAATGCAGACTCATGTGAGGGTTTAAGGACTCATAATACAGACTCATGTGAGGGTTTGAGGACTCATAATGCAGACTCATGTGAGGGTTTGAGGACTCATAATGCAGACTCATGTGAGGGTTTAAGGACTCATAATGCAGACTCATGTGAGGGTTTAAGGACTCATAATACAGACTCATGTGAGGGTTTGAGGACTCATAATGCTGACTCATGTGAGGGTTTGAGGACTCATAATGCTGACTCATGTGAGGGTTTGAGGACTCATAATGCAGACTCATGTGAGGGTTTAAGGACTCATAATACAGACTCATGTGAGGGTTTGAGGACTCATAATGCTGACTCATGTGAGGGTTTGAGGACTCATAATACAGACTCATGTGAGGGTTTGAGGACTCATAATGCTGACTCATGTGAGGGTTTGAGGACTCATAATGCAGACTCATGTAAGGGTTTAAGGACTCATAATGCAGACTCATGTGAGGGTTTGAGGACTCATAATGCTGACTCATGTGAGGGTTTAAGGACTCATAATGCAGACTCATGTGAGGGTTTGAGGACTCATAATGCAGACTCATGTGAGGGTTTGAGGACTCATAATACAGACTCATGTGAGGGTTTGAGGACTCATAATGCAGACTCATGTGAGGGTTTGAGGACTCATAATGCAGACTCATGTGAGGGTTTGAGGACTCATAATGCTGACTCATGTGAGGGTTTAAGGACTCATAATGCAGACTCATGTGAGGGTTTGAGGACTCATAATGCAGACTCATGTGAGGGTTTGAGGACTCATAATGCAGACTCATGTGAGGGTTTGAGGACTCATAATACAGACTCATGTGAGGGTTTGAGGACTCATAATGCAGACTCATGTGAGGGTTTGAGGACTCATAATGCAGACTCATGTGAGGGTTTGAGGACTCATAATACAGACTCATGTGAGGGTTTGAGGACTCATAATGCAGACTCATGTGAGGGTTTGAGGACTCATAATACAGACTCATGTGAGGGTTTGAGGACTCATAATGCAGACTCATGTGAGGGTTTAAGGACTCATAATACAGACTCATGTGAGGGTTTGAGGACTCATAATGCAGACTCATGTGAGGGTTTGAGGACTCATAATGCAGACTCATGTGAGGGTTTGAGGACTCATAATACAGACTCATGTGAGGGTTTGAGGACTCATAATGCAGACTCATGTGAGGGTTTGAGGACTCATAATGCTGACTCATGTGAGGGTTTGAGGACTCATAATGCAGACTCATGTGAGGGTTTGAGGACTCATAATGCAGACTCATGTGAGGGTTTGAGGACTCATAATGCTGACTCATGTGAGGGTTTGAGGACTCATAATGCAGACTCATGTAAGGGTTTGAGGACTCATAATACAGACTCATGTGAGGGTTTGAGGACTCATAATACAGACTCATGTGAGGGTTTGAGGACTCATAATGCAGACTCATGTGAGGGTTTGAGGACTCATAATGCAGACTCATGTGAGGGTTTGAGGACTCATAATGCAGACTCATGTGAGGGTTTGAGGACTCATAATGCAGACTCATGTGAGGGTTTGAGGACTCATAATGCAGACTCATGTGAGGGTTTGAGGACTCATAATGCAGACTCATGTGAGGGTTTGAGGACTCATAATGCTGACTCATGTGAGGGTTTGAGGACTCATAATACAGACTCATGTGAGGGTTTGAGGACTCATAATGCAGACTCATGTGAGGGTTTGAGGACTCATAATGCAGACTCATGTGAGGGTTTGAGGACTCATAATGCAGACTCATGTGAGGGTTTGAGGACTCATAATGCTGACTCATGTGAGGGTTTGAGGACTCATAATGCAGACTCATGTGAGGGTTTGAGGACTCATAATGCAGACTCATGTGAGGGTTTGAGGACTCATAATGCAGACTCATGTGAGGGTTTGAGGACTCATAATGCTGACTCATGTGAGGGTTTGAGGACTCATAATGCAGACTCATGTGAGGGTTTGAGGACTCATAATGCAGACTCATGTGAGGGTTTGAGGACTCATAATACAGACTCATGTGAGGGTTTGAGGACTCATAATACAGACTCATGTGAGGGTTTGAGGACTCATAATGCAGACTCATGTGAGGGTTTGAGGACTCATAATGCAGACTCATGTGAGGGTTTGAGGACTCATAATGCAGACTCATGTGAGGGTTTGAGGACTCATAATGCAGACTCATGTGAGGGTTTGAGGACTCATAATGCTGACTCATGTGAGGGTTTGAGGACTCATAATACAGACTCATGTGAGGGTTTGAGGACTCATAATGCAGACTCATGTGAGGGTTTGAGGACTCATAATGCAGACTCATGTGAGGGTTTGAGGACTCATAATGCAGACTCATGTGAGGGTTTGAGGACTCATAATGCTGACTCATGTGAGGGTTTGAGGACTCATAATGCTGACTCATGTGAGGGTTTGAGGACTCATAATGCAGACTCATGTGAGGGTTTGAGGACTCATAATGCAGACTCATGTGAGGGTTTGAGGACTCATAATGCAGACTCATGTGAGGGTTTGAGGACTCATAATGCTGACTCATGTGAGGGTTTGAGGACTCATTCCTGCACTATTGATCACACTGCAGTCAGACCAATTCATTTTTCTTCTTTCAGGTTTAAAATCTTCTCCAATCAATCAGCACTGGAATCTCTGGCAGTGAGTGCTGTTTGGTATTCTACTACAAGTTATACAATCATAAAGAGACCATTATTAACACAACGTGTGTGTGTGTGTGTGTGTGTGTGTGTGTCTGTCAGTTGATTCCTCTGCAGGCTCCTCTGAAGACGATGCTGCAGATGTCTGTGGTTCCTTTAATCAACAGTAAGAATCAAATAATTAAGATGTGTTACAGAGCATTGCTGTTGAACTGACCCTGTGTGTGTGTGTGTGTGTGTGTGTGTGTGTGTGTGTGTGTGTGTGCAGACTGGACAAAGAAAGGAGTTCGGATCCCTCTCGCTGATGGGATGGATTTCATTGAGGAAGTCGTTGAATATCACAACGTAAGCTGCTGTTCTTTATGCGTTGTGTGCTTTAACTGAACGTGGTTTCAGTGTGAACAGATGTGTGTGTTGGTCTCTAAAAGATGTGTGTGTTGGTCTCTAACAGATGTGTGTGTTGGTCTAACAGATGTGTGTGTTGGTCTCTAACAGATGTGTGTGTTGGTCTCTAACAGATGTGTGTGTTGGTCTCTAACAGATGTGTGTGTTGGTCTCTAACAGATGTGTGTGTTGGTGTTACGTTCCCTACTGGGCTAGGGGAACCAGAGGGAAGTAACAACATATGAAATAACCAGGAGAGAGAAAAGGAGAGGAAACTGAGATAGAAAGCCACAAAGTGAGGTTTTAATGGATAAAGAAAAAGGGCTCACCAGCCAACTTGCAAAGCAAACCAAAATAAAACAATACACGAACAAACTGGAGCACATCTCCTAACACTTCACAAGAACACAGGCCTCACACAGAGACAGAGACATGCTGCACACATGCAGCCAGAGGAGAAGGGGAGAGCGACTGCAGCCTTCCTCAGTTCCTATATGGAGGCCCTGATTGGGGATTGGGAGCACCTGGGGGAGAGGCTGCACCTGGAGACAATCAGGGAGAGAGAGAGACACACACAAATGCACACACAAGCACCAACTGCGGTACGTAACACCCCCCCCCATAAAACACACGTTATACTGCCCACAAGCAGCCAACACCGGAGCAACACATGGAACACACACATCACATGGAACACACACATCACATGGAACACACACAACACATGGAACACACACACAACACATGGAACACAGACAACACATGGAACACACACATCACATGGAACACACACATGGAACACAGACAACACATGGAACACACACAACACATGGAACACACACATCACATGGAACACACACATCACATGGAACACAGACATCACATGGAACACACACATGGAACACAGACAACACATGGAACACACACAACACATGGAACACACACATGGAACACAGACAACACATGGAACACACACAACACATGGAACACACACAACACATGGAACACACACAACACATGGAACACACACAACACATGGAACACACACATCACATGGAACACAGACATCACATGGAACACACACAACACATGGAACACACACATCACATGGAACACACACATCACATGGAACACACACAACACATGGAACACACACATCACATGGAACACACACATCACATGGAACACAGACATCACATGGAACACACACATCACATGGAACACACACATCACATGGAACACAGACATCACATGGAACACACACATGGAACACAGACAACACATGGAACACAGACAACACACACAACACATGGAACACACACAACACATGGAACACACACAACACATGGAACACACACATCACATGGAACACACACATCACATGGAACACACACATCACATGGAACACAGACATCACATGGAACACACACAACACATGGAACACACACATCACATGGAACACACACATCACATGGAACACACACATCACATGGAACACACACACATCACATGGAACACACACAACACATGGAACACACACATCACATGGAACACACACATCACATGGAACACACACAACACATGGAACACACACAACACATACATCACACGGAACACATACATCACATGGAACACACACATCACATGGAACACACACACATCACATGGAACACACACACATCACATGGAACACACACACATCACATGGAACACACACACATCACATGGAACACACACACATCACATGGAACACACACACATCACATGGAACACACACAACACATGGAACACACACATCACATGGAACACACACAACACATGGAACACACACAACACATGGAACACACACAACACATGGAACACACACACAACACATGGAACACACACAACACATGGAACACACACACATCACATGGAACACACACAACACATGGAACACACACAACACATGGAACACACACATCACATGGAACACACACATCACATGGAACACACAACACATGGAACACACACAACACATGGAACACACACATCACATGGAACACACACACATCACATGGAACACACACATCACATGGAACACACACACAACACATGGAACACAACACATGGAACACACACAACACATGGAACACACACATCACATGGAAAACACACACATCACATGGAACACACACACATCACATGGAACACACACAACACATGGAACACACACACAACACATGGAACACACACAACACATGGAACACACACAACACATGGAACACACACAACACATGGAACACACACAACACATGGAACACACACATCACATGGAACACACACATCACATGGAACACACACATCACATGGAACACACACATCACATGGAACACACACACATCACATGGAACACACACATCACATGGAACACACACACAACACATGGAACACAACACATGGAACACACACAACACATGGAACACACACAACACATGGAACACACACATCACATGGAACACACACAACACATGGAACACACAACACATGGAACACACACACAACACATGGAACACACACAACACATGGAACACACACAACACATGGAACACACACATCACATGGAACACAGACATCACATGGAACACACACAACACATGGAACACATGGAACACACACAACACACGGAACACACACAACACACGGAACACACACAACACACGGAACACACACACAACACACGGAACACACACACAACACACGGAACACACACACAACACACGGAACACACATCACATGGAACACACACAACACATGGAACACACAACACATGGAACACACACACAACACATGGAACACACACACAACACATGGAACGAACACACAACACATGGAACACACACACATCACATGGAACACACACACATCACATGGAACACACACACATCACATGGAACACACACAACACATGGAACACACACAACACATGGAACACACACAACACACGGAACACACACAACACACGGAACACACACAACACACGGAACACACACACAACACACGGAACACACACACACACACGGAACACACACACAACACACGGATCACATGGAACACACACATCACATGGAACACACACAACACATGGAACACAGACATCACATGGAACACACACATCACATGGAACACACACATCACATGGAACACACACATCACATGGAACACACACAACACATGGAACACACACACAACACATGGAACGAACACACAACACATGGAACACACACACATCACATGGAACACACACACATCACATGGAACACACACAACACATGGAACACACACAACACATGGAACACAGACATCACATGGAACACACACATCACATGGAACACACACATCACATGGAACACACACATCACATGGAACACACACACATCACATGGAACACACACAACACATGGAACACACACACAACACATGGAACGAACACACAACACATGGAACACACACACATCACATGGAACACACACATCACATGGAACACACATCACATGGAACACACACACATCACATGGAACACACACACATCACATGGAACACACACACATCACATGGAAACACACACACATCACATGGAACACACACACATCACATGGAACACACACACATCACATGGAACACACACATCACATGGAACACACACACACATGGAACACACACATCACATGGAACACACACAACACATGGAACACACACAACACATGGAACACACACAACACATGGAACACAACACATGGAACACACACAACACATGGAACACACACATCACATGGAACACACACATCACATGGAACACACAACACATGGAACACACACAACACATGGAACACACACATCACATGGAACACACACACATCACATGGAACACACACACATCACATGGAACACACACATCACATGGAACACACACACAACCATGGAACACACACATGGAACACACACAACACATGGAACACACACATCACATGGAAAACACACACATCACATGGAACACAACACACATCACATGGAACACACACAACACATGGAACAACACACACACAACACATGGAACACACACAACACATGGAACACACACAACACATGGAACACACACAACACATGGAACACACACAACACATGGAACACACACATCACATGGAACACACACATCACATGGAACACACACATCACATGGAACACACACATCACATGGAACACACACACATCACATGGAACACACACATCACATGGAACACACACACAACACATGGAACACAACACATGGAACACACACAACACATGGAACACACACATCACATGGAACACACACAACACATGGAACACACACAACACATGGAACACACACATCACATGGAACACACACAACACATGGAACACACAACACATGGAACACACACACAACACATGGAACACACACAACACATGGAACACACACAACACATGGAACACACACATCACATGGAACACAGACATCACATGGAACACACACAACACATGGAACACATGGAACACACACACACACACACACACACACACACACACACACACACACGGAACACACACACAACACACGGAACACACACACAACACACGGAACACACACACAACACACGGAACACACATCACATGGAACACACACAACACATGGAACACACAACACATGGAACACACACACAACACATGGAACACACACATCACATGGAACACAGACATCACATGGAACACACACAACACATGGAACACATGGAACACACACAACACACGGAACACACACAACACACGGAACACACACAACACACGGAACACACACACAACACACGGAACACACACACAACACACGGAACACACACACAACACACGGAACACACACACACAACGGAACACACATCACATGGAACACACACATCACATGGAACACACACATCACATGGAACACACACATCACATGGAACACACACATCACATGGAACACACACAACACATGGAACACACACAACACATGGAACACACACACATCACATGGAACACACACACATCACATGGAACACACACAACACATGGAACACACACAACACATGGAACACACACAACACATGGAACACACACAACACATGGAACACACACAACACATGGAACACACACACACACACACACACGGAACACACACAACACACGGAACACACACAACACACGGAACACACACACAACACACGGAACACACACACAACACACGGAACACACACAACACACGGAACACACACACAACACACGGAACACACACACAACACACGGAACACACACAACACACGGAACACACACACAACACACACACACACACGGATCACATGGAACACACACAACACATGGAACACACACATCACATGGAACACACACATCACATGGAACACACACATCACATGGAACACACACAACACATGGAACACACACACAACACATGGAACGAACACACAACACATGGAACACACACACATCACATGGAACACACACACATCACATGGAACACACACACATCACATGGAACACACACAACACATGGAACACACACAACACACGGAACACACACAACACACGGAACACACACAACACACGGAACACACACACAACACACGGAACACACACACAACACACGGAACACACACACAACACACGGAACACACACACGGATCACATGGAACACACACATCACATGGAACACACACAACACATGGAACACAGACATCACATGGAACACACACATCACATGGAACACACACATCACATGGAACACACACATCACATGGAACACACACATCACATGGAACACACACAACACATGGAACACACACACAACACATGGAACGAACACACAACACATGGAACACACACACATCACATGGAACACACACACATCACATGGAACACACACACATCACATGGAACACACACATCACATGGAACACACACATCACATGGAACACACACATCACATGGAACACACACACATCACATGGAACACACACACACATCACATGGAACACACACACAACACATGGAACACACACAACACATGGAACACACACATTCTTTTTAATTTTTTTTTTATTTAACCTTTATTTAACCAGATAAAACATTGAGATAAAATCTCATTTTCAAAGCTGACCTGGCCAAGAAGGCAGCAGCGTTACACATCACACAAACATATAAAATACAGAGAACATAACAAAGAAAACAGAAGACGAAAAAGCAGTCACTACATTGTGCACATTAGGACAGTAAAAAAAGGACACTACTTGTTACTGCAAGAGCAGCTGGTGGTGAGGACTTCAGACACCTTCAATTTAAAACATGATATAGAGACAAGTGCCCTCAGTTTAAGGCGTGATTGAAGGTCATTCCAAGACCAAGGACCGTAATAAGAAAGACTCCTTTTTCCAGCCTCAGTCCGTACAGCAGGAACCTGGAACCGTATCCAGGCACTGGATCTGAGGTTGTAAGAGTCACAAACTGGGGCAAATCTGACACATATGTAGAGTGGAAGCTTACCTAAAATGGCTTTATACATTAATAAAAACCAGTGCTGCATCCTACGCATAGTAAGTGAGGACCATCCAGTTAGGCTATACAGTGTGCAGTGATGAGTCCTATAGGGTGCATTTGATATATAACACAGCGCAGCATGGTAGAGTGGGTCAAGTTTGGCCAAAACAGTGGGACAGGCAAATCTATAAATGGTATCACCGTAGTCCAGCTGGGACAGGAATAAGCCAGAGACCAACCTTTTACGGGATGAAATTGAAAAAAAAAATGTAAGTCTGTAAAGGAAGCCAAGAGTGAATTTCAATTTCTTTGTTAAAACTTCAATATGGTGTTTATAGTTCAGATTACTGTCCAACCAAAAGCTCAGATATTTGTAGGTATCAACAAACTCAACAGAAACGCCATCAAGGGTGTCAATGGAGAGGCAAGAGGAGGACGCTGACTTGGGAGCAAAAAGCATTGCTTTGGTTTTCTTACTGTTCTTACACAACACATGGAACACACACATCACATGGAACACACACATCACATGGAACACACACATCACATGGAACACACGGAACACACACAACACATGGAACACACACATCACATGGAACACACACATCACATGGAACACACACAACACATGGAACACACACACATCACATGGAACACACACATCACATGGAACACACGGAACACACACAACACATGGAACACACACATCACATGGAACACACGGAACACACACAACACATGGAACACACACACATCACATGGAACACACACATCACATGGAACACACGGAACACACACAACACATGGAACACACACAACACATGGAACACACACATCACATGGAACACACACACAACACATGGAACACACACAACACATGGAACACACACATCACATGGAACACACACATCACATGGAACACACACACATCACATGGAACACACGGAACACACACAACACATGGAACACACACATCACATGGAACACACACATCACATGGAACACACGGAACACACACAACACATGGAACACACACACATCACATGGAACACACACATCACATGGAACACACGGAACACACACAACACATGGAACACACACAACACATGGAACACACACATCACATGGAACACACACACAACACATGGAACACACACATCACATGGAACACACACATCACATGGAACACACACATCACATGGAACACACACATCACATGGAACACACACACAACACATGGAACACACACATCACATGGAACACACACATCACATGGAACACACACAACAGATGGAACACACACACAACACATGGAACACACACAACACATGGAACACACACATCACATGGAACACACACATCACATGGAACACACACAACACATGGAACACACACCACAGATGGAACACACACACAACACATGGAACACACACAACACATGGAACACACACATCACATGGAACACACACATCACATGGAACACACACATCACATGGAACACACACACATCACATGGAACACACACAACACATGGAACACACACATCACATGGAACACACACATCACATGGAACACACACAACAGATGGAACACACACACAACACATGGAACACACACAACACATGGAACACACACATCACATGGAACACACACATCACATGGAACACACACATCACATGGAACACACACACATCACATGGAACACACACACATCACATGGAACACACACAACACATGGAACACACACACAACACATGGAACACACACAACACATGGAACACACACAACACATGGAACACACACACAACACATGGAACACACACATCACATGGAACACACACATCACATGGAACACACACATCACATGGAACACACACATCACATGGAACACACACATCACATGGAACACACACATCACATGGAACACACACACATCACATGGAACACACACAACACATGGAACACACACAACACATGGAACACAACACATGGAACACACACAACACATGGAACACACACATCACATGGAACACACACAACACATGGAACACACAACACATGGAACACACACATCACATGGAACACACACATCACATGGAACACACACAACACATGGAACACACACAACACATGGAACACACACAACACATGGAACACACACAACACATGGAACACACACATCACATGGAACACACACAACACATGGAACACACACACATCACATGGAACACACACATCACATGGAACACACACAACACATGGAACACACACATCACATGGAACACACACAACACATGGAACACACACAACACATGGAACACACACAACACATGGAACACACACATCACATGGAACACACACAACACATGGAACACACACAACACATGGAACACACACAACACATGGAACACACACAACACATGGAACACACACATCACATGGAACACACACAACACATGGAACACACACACATCACATGGAACACACACATCACATGGAACACACATCACATGGAACACACACATCACTCACTGAACACAGATCCCCATCGCTCTGAGCCAGGTCCACACCCACAGCACTGTCACAGAACTTAACTGCAACTCACCACTCTGTCGCATTGCAACTGAGTGCTGGTCTCTTGGCTTTTCCACAGACCGCTTGGAAGCTGCCACCTGCTTCTTCCGAGCTACACACTCTGCCACTAGATGACCAGGGTCAAGACAAAAGAAACACAATCTCTTTTTCTTGGGTCCTGGAAGAGAAACAGAGTGAGCATGTGTGGCACGCCTGTTACAAGCTTTCCGGAAAGAAACACGATGAGGAGAATCGCTCTGAGCCAAAACACCACTGTGCATTAACACCAGCTCATCCGCCATGGTGGCAGCCTGCTGCAAGGAGGTTCTTTTTCGTTCATTTAAAACAGTATGTTCTGGGACACAGTTTTTAAACTCCTCCAGCACTATGAGATCACAAACTGAAGTTAAGTCGTCAGCCTTTGATGCCTTACACCATCCGTTGAATAGCTTTCTCTTCTCCATTGCAAAGTCTACAAAAGTTTGGCCAGGTGTTTTCTTTAGGCCACGAAAACGCTGTCTATAAGCCTCAGACACAAGCTCATACACTTTGAGAATAGCGCATTTAACTTTTTCGTACACAATACAATCTTCAACAGGAAGAGTAGAGCAAACCATCTGAGCCTTACCAACTAGCTTGCACTGTAACAGTATGGCCCACACATCTTTGGGCCAGTGCAAAGCAGCAGCAATGCGCTCAAACACAACAAAGTATGACTCAACTTCAGACTCACGAAATACTGGAACCAGCTGAATGTTGTTACCAACATCAAAAGGAGCATCCGAACCTGACAATGGTTGTGTACCCGAAGAGAACCCCACTGAACCTGTCTGCAGCTCTAGCTGACGCATCCTGAAAGCTGTGTCTGCATCTCACTTCCTGATCTCCAGCTCCCTCCTGAGCTGGAGATCTCGCTCACGCTCCTCCTTCTCCCACTGGAGACGAGCTAACCTCACTTTCAACCTGGCATCTAATTTAGAACCAGTATGAGAGGACTCACCCAACACAAGGGAGGCCATACTAAACACACAAACTCATTTGCAACTACTCGCCAGCTACAATTAGATCACCTCACTCAACAGGCAAAATATCTGAGGCTACACAAACATTGACTCTCGTCTTCCAAATAACAAACTTCCCCAGATCCTGCCTACCACAACTTACCTAACTATCTTCTGGAGCGTGCCGGGCTCGAGGCGACTTTAAAGGCAAACATCAGCGGCCGAAACCCTGAAACGCCTGCCCCCCAACAGGGACTAAATCCCCACCCAGGATTACCCCGAAAGAGAGAGAGAGTGTGTGTGTGGTGTGTGTGAGAGAGAGTGTGTGTGTGGTGTGTGTGAGAGAGAGTGTGTGTGTGGTGTGTGTGAGAGAGAGTATGTGTCTGTCTGTCTGTCTGAGAGAGAGAGAGAGAGAGAGAGAGAGTGTGTGTGTGTGAGTATGAAATGAACAGTTAGAACTGACTGCTGTCAGTTGGAGTGATGACATCATCGCGTTCCATAACACAGGTGTTGATATTTGAGCTAACGAGGTGTGCAGAGATCACAGGCTTCATTGTTTTGAATGAGAGATAAACCTCTTACATGTGAACGTTTTGTGGAAGAACGATAACAGATATCTGTGAAATTTCAAAACGTGAAGCATGTCAAGGAAGTTGAGTATCTGAAGTGTAATTTTTGTGTACTTTCGGGTTAATAATGTGGCCTTTTTGGCAGTTTAAGAAAGGTGTGCGGCTGCTGCTGTGAGGAAATATCTGCCTGAAATTACAATGGGCGTTAATGGAGACATGTTGAACGTTTTTGTCACTTCATGCCCTCAAGAGGCATTTTGTTTAATTATTTTGTTTAATTATTTGTCATTTTTCAAGCTACGAGATGTTTTCCTACGTTTATCATGAAAAACTATGTCTCAAGAATGTAGGGTTTGGGAATTATGGCAGTTTTAAAAAAGTATATGAAGGCAAATTTCAAGATTTCTCACCCTCTAGCTGTGACATCACGCACTCTAGTTAATGTTAAAATCTGAAGAAAACCTCTTTAACAAGGTCTGAACAATGTTTAATATCTCTAAAAGTAAGAATCAGATTTAAAAGTTGAGTTACACGGATAATGTCAGAAAGATGTGTAACATTTGAAAGTTGGAATGAGGTTTCTGAGTGAAAGTATGAATGAACAGTTAGCAGTTGAAGTCGCATGAAGATTTGTTGAAGTCTGAAGAATATCTCCATTGACTTCAATGTTAAAAATGTGATGTATTATGGGATGTATCTCTGGAATTATGAAAGTTATGAATGATAAAAGTAATAGCCATCGATTCCCGACCGAGCTGAACGTTTTGATGTTTGAACGGAGTTTCTGCGATGTTGAATGTGGGAGGAGAAGACGGACAAAATAATTGGATGGAATAATAAGAATTTTGTCCGTAGCATAACATTTAGTGGGAATGCTGTTAACAGCATTCCCACTAAATAACCAGGAGAGAGAAAAAAGGAGAGGAAACTGAGATAGAAAGCCACAAAGTGAGGTTTTAATGGATAAAGAAAAAGGGCTCACCAGCCAACTTGCAAAGCAAACCAAAATAAAACAATACACGAACAAACTGGAGCACATCTCCTAACACTTCACAAAAACACAGGCCTCACACAGAGACAGAGACATGCTGCACACATGCAGCCAGAGGAGAAGGGGAGAGCGACTGCAGCCTTCCTCAGGTCCTATATGGAGGCCCTGATTGGGGATTGGGAGCACCTGGGGGAGAGGCTGCACCTGGAGACAATCAGGGAGAGAGAGAGACACACACAAATGCACACACAAGCACCGACTGCGGCACGTAACAGTTGGTCTCTAACAGATGTGTGTGTTGGTCTCTAACAGATGTGTGTGTTGGTCTCTAACAGATGTGTGTGTTGGTCTCTAACAGATGTGTGTGTTGGTCTCTGCAGGGCTTCATTGTGATCGGAGCCAATCTTCACTTCACCAAAGGACTGAGAGAAATGATGGAAGGCAACAACCAGGAATAGACAGACACCGTGTAAACATGTACGATGACAAACATATGTATTTGTATGTAAAACAATAAAATACCCTTTGAAATGACCTCTAATTCTCTGCTTCAGTTTCTACAATGAAAATGTGTTTGATTCTTTAAACTGCTGACAACAGTCCTCCTAAATTCAGAATATAAAAATGGTCGTTTGGATAATTAGTTTGATGATTCCTGAGGTTTTGATTGGCTGCTCGTTTTTCTCAGCAGGAAGTTTCAAATATATATATTTGTTCTTCTTTACTAAAGTAGTATCCAGTCACCACACAGGGGTCTAACCTTCATTCTTTAAACATTAGAGCAGTACATCCTTGTTACCATGCACGTTTACCAGAGGTGGAGAAGTACTGAGATCTTGTACTTGAGTAAAAGTAGAAGTACTCAGATCGTGTACTTAGTAAAAGTAGAAGTACTCAGATCTTGTACTTAGTAAAAGTAGAAGTACTCAGATCTTGTACTTAGTAAAAGTAGAAGTACTGAGATCTTGTACTTGAGTAAAAGTAGAAGTACTCAGATCGTGTACTTAGTAAAAGTAGAAGTACTCAGATCTTGTACTTAGTAAAAGTAGAAGTACTCAGATCTTGTACTTGAGTAAAAGTAGAAGTACTCAGATCTTGTACTTAGTAAAAGTAGAAGTACTCAGATCTTGTACTTAGTAAAAGTAGAAGTACTCAGATCTTGTACTTGAGTAAAAGTAGAAGTACTCAGATCTTGTACTTGAGTAAAAGTAGAAGTACTCAGATCTTGTACTTGAGTAAAAGTAGAAGTACTCAGATCTTGTACTTAGTAAAAGTAGAAGTACTCAGATCTTGTACTTAGTAAAAGTAGAAGTACTCAGATCTTGTACTTGAGTAAAAGTAGAAGTACTCAGATCTTGTACTTGAGTAAAAGTAGAAGTACTCAGATCTTGTACTTGAGTAAAAGTAGAAGTACTCAGATCTTGTTCTTGAGTAAAAGTAGAAGTACTCAGATCTTGTACTTGAGTAAAAGTAGAAGTACTCAGATCTTGTACTTAGTAAAAGTAGAAGTACTCAGATCTTGTACCTGAGTAAAAGTAGAAGTACTCAGATCTTGTACTTAGTAAAAGTAGAAGTACTCAGATCTTGTACTTGAGTAAAAGTAGAAGTACTCAGATCTTGTACTTAGTAAAAGTAGAAGTACTCAGATCTTGTACTTAGTAAAAGTAGAAGTACTCAGATCTTGTACTTGAGTAAAAGTAGAAGTACTCAGATCTTGTACTTAGTAAAAGTAGAAGTACTCAGATCTTGTACTTAGTAAAAGTAGAAGTACTCAGATCTTGTACTTGAGTAAAAGTAGAAGTACTCAGATCTTGTACTTGAGTAAAAGTAGAAGTACTCAGATCTTGTACTTGAGTAAAAGTAGAAGTACTCAGATCTTGTACTTAGTAAAAGTAGAAGTACTCAGATCTTGTACTTAGTAAAAGTAGAAGTACTCAGATCTTGTACTTGAGTAAAAGTAGAAGTACTCAGATCTTGTACTTGAGTAAAAGTAGAAGTACTCAGATCTTGTACTTGAGTAAAAGTAGAAGTACTCAGATCTTGTTCTTGAGTAAAAGTAGAAGTACTCAGATCTTGTACTTTAGTAAAAGTAGAAGTACTCAGATCTTGTACTTAGTAAAAGTAGAAGTACTCAGATCTTGTACCTGAGTAAAAGTAGAAGTACTCAGATCTTGTACTTAGTAAAAGTAGAAGTACTCAGATCTTGTACTTGAGTAAAAGTAGAAGTACTCAGATCTTGTACTTAGTAAAAGTAGAAGTACTCAGATCTTGTACTTAGTAAAAGTAGAAGTACTCAGATCTTGTACTTGAGTAAAAGTAGAAGTACTCAGATCTTGTACTTGAGTAAAAGTAGAAGTACTCAGATCTTGTACTTGAGTAAAAGTAGAAGTACTCAGATATTGTACTTGAGTAAAAGTAGAAGTAGTCAGATCTTGGACTTGAGTAAAAGTAGAAGTACTCAGATCTTGTTCTTGAGTAAAAGTAGAAGTACTCAGATCTTGTACTTGAGTAAAAGTAGAAGTACTCAGATCTTGTACTTAGTAAAAGTAGAAGTACTCAGATCTTGTACTTAGTAAAAGTAGAAGTACTCAGATCTTGTACTTGAGTAAAAGTAGAAGTACTCAGATCTTGTACTTGAGTAAAAGTAGAAGTACTCAGATCTTGTACTTGAGTAAAAGTAGAAGTACTCAGATCTTGTTCTTGAGTAAAAGTAGAAGTACTCAGATCTTGTACTTGAGTAAAAGTAGAAGTACTCAGATCTTGTACTTAGTAAAAGTAGAAGTACTCAGATCTTGTACCTGAGTAAAAGTAGAAGTACTGTGATCTTGTACTTGAGTAAAAGTAGAAGTACTCAGATATTGTACTTGAGTAAAAGTAGAAGTAGTCAGATCTTGGACTTGAGTAAAAGTAGAAGTACTCAGATCTTGGACTTGAGTAAAAGTAGAAGTACTGTGATCTTGTACTTGAGTAAAAGTATAAGTACTCAGATCTTGTACTTGAGTAAAAGTAGAAGTACTGTGATCTTGTACTTGAGTAAAAGTATAAGTACTCAGATCTTGTACTTGAGTAAAAGTAGAAGTACTCAGATCTTGTACTTGAGTAAAAGTAGAAGTACTCAGTTCTTGTACTTGAGTAAAAGTAGAAGTACTCAGATCTTGTACTTCAGTAAAAGTAGAAGTACCAGAGTGTAGGAATACTCTGTTTCAGTGAAAGTCCTGCATTCCAAAGCGTACTAAAGTACAGCCTCAGGTCGAAGATAAATTAACACATTTTGATAAGATAGTTCAACGTGTAATGTTACATCAGATAAAGATCATTTATCAAACAGTAAACCTTTAGTTATGATGACTTTTTATTAATCGGTTCATTCATTTCAGTTATTCATTACTTTACATTTTTAAACAGCGCAGACTGGTTTCTGTGTGACTAAGGAGGCCGACAGCTGCAACGAGCTGCAACGTCACAAAGCTCTTCCATCACGAGAAACATCTTCAGCAACAACACGTGCAGCTTTTAGAGAACATTCAGCACCTTGAGGAGACATGGCAGCGTTTACTAAAAGCTGCAGAAACCAAACGCTGCAAATACAAAACACAACGGAAGTGTTGCAGCGTGTTTCTCCTGGTGGAAGAGCTTTGGTTCCTCGTAGCGTCACACACAATATGATACATTTGATTTTAAATTAAGAATAAAGATGTGGGTTTTTCTGTCAGATCTGAAATCGTCGGTCAGAGTGCACTCATTTCGGCGATGCCGTCGTAACCGTGGAAACCACACTTCCTGCCGGCGACCCTGCAGCCGAAGGTCAAAGCGTCCTGAAGACTGCCCCCTGCAGGTCATTAAATACAGAACACAGAATAAAGGTTATTTATGGACAGTGTAATGTCTCCTGTTGGACAGTGTAATGTCTCACAGTTGGACAGTGTAATGTCTCACAGTTGGACAGTGTAATGTCTCACAGTTGGACAGTGTAATGTCTCCTGTTGGACAGTGTAACGTCTCCTGTTGGACAGTGTAACGTCTCACAGTTGGACAGTGTAATGTCTCACAGTTGGACAGTGTAATGTCTCACAGTTGGACAGTGTAATGTCTCCTGTTGGACAGTGTAATGTCTCTAGTTGGACAGTGTAATGTCTCACAGTTGGACAGTGTAATGTCTCACAGTTGGACAGTGTAATGTCTCACAGTTGGACAGTGTAATGTCTCACAGTTGGACAGTGTAATGTCTCCTGTTGGACAGTGTAATGTCTCACAGTTGGACAGTGTAATGTCTCCAGTTGGACAGTGTAATGTCTCTAGTTGGACAGTGTAATGTCTCCTGTTGGACAGTGTAATGTCTCACAGTTGGACAGTGTAATGTCTCACAGTTGGAAAGTGTAATGTCTCACAGTTGGACAGTGTAATGTCTCACAGTTGGACAGTGTAATGTCTCACCATTGGACAGTGTAATGTCTCCTGTTGGACAGTGTAATGTCTCACAGTTGGACAGTGTAATGTCTCACAGTTGGACAGTGTAATGTCTCCTGTTGGACAGTGTAATGTCTCTAGTTGGACAGTGTAATGTCTCACAGTTGGACAGTGTAATGTCTCCTGTTGGACAGTGTAATGTCTCTAGTTGGACAGTGTAATGTCTCACAGTTGGACAGTGTAATGTCTCACAGTTGGACAGTGTAATGTCTCACAGTTGGACAGTGTAATGTCTCACAGTTGGACAGTGTAATGTCTCCTGTTGGACAGTGTAATGTCTCACAGTTGGACAGTGTAATGTCTCCAGTTGGACAGTGTAATGTCTCTAGTTGGACAGTGTAATGTCTCACAGTTGGACAGTGTAATGTCTCCTGTTGGACAGTGTAATGTCTCACAGTTGGACAGTGTAATGTCTCCAGTTGGACAGTGTAATGTCTCTAGTTGGACAGTGTAATGTCTCCTGTTGGACAGTGTAATGTCTCACAGTTGGACAGTGTAATGTCTCACAGTTGGACAGTGTAATGTTTCCTGTTGGACAGTGTAATGTCTCCTGTTGGACAGTGTAATGTCTCCTGTTGGACAGTGTAATGTCTCTAGTTGGACAGTGTAATGTCTCCTGTTGGACAGTGTAATGTCTCACAGTTGGACAGTGTAATGTCTCCTGTTGGACAGTGTAATGTCTCACCATTGGACAGTGTAATGTCTCACAGTTGGACAGTGTAATGTCTCACAGTTGGACAGTGTAATGTCTCCTGTTGCACAGTGTAATGTCTCCTGTTGGACAGTGTAATGTCTCACCATTGGACAGTGTAATGTCTCACCATTGGACAGTGTAATGTCTCACAGTTGGACAGTGTAATGTCTCACAGTTGGACAGTGTAATGTCTCCTGTTGGACAGTGTAATGTCTCACAGTTGGACAGTGTAATGTCTCACAGTTGGACAGTGTAATGTCTCACAGTTGGACAGTGTAATGTCTCACAGTTGGACAGTGTAATGTCTCACCATTGGACAGTGTAATGTCTCCTGTTGGACAGTGTAATTTCTCACAGTTGGACAGTGTAATGTCTCCTGTTGGACAGTGTAATGTCTCACAGTTGGACAGTGTAATGTCTCACAGTTGGACAGTGTAATGTCTCACAGTTGGACAGTGTAATGTCTCACAGTTGGACAGTGTAATGTCTCACAGTTGGACAGTGTAATGTCTCACAGTTGGACAGTGTAATGTCTCACAGTTGGACAGTGTAATGTCTCCTGTTGGACAGTGTAATGTCTCACAGTTGGACAGTGTAATGTCTCCTGTTGGACAGTGTAATGTCTCACAGTTGGACAGTGTAATGTCTCCTGTTGGACAGTGTAATGTCTCTAGTTGGACAGTGTAATGTCTCTAGTTGGACAGTGTAATGTCTCACAGTTGGACAGTGTAATGTCTCACAGTTGGACAGTGTAATGTCTCACAGTTGGACAGTGTAATGTCTCCTGTTGGACAGTGTAATGTCTCTAGTTGGACAGTGTAATGTCTCACAGTTGGACAGTGTAATGTCTCCTGTTGGACAGTGTAATGTCTCTAGTTGGACAGTGTAATGTCTCTAGTTGGACAGTGTAATGTCTCACCATTGGACAGTGTAATGTCTCCTGTTGGACAGTGTAATGTCTCACAGTTGGGCAGTGTAATGTCTCCTGTTGGACAGTGTAATGTCTCTAGTTGGACAGTATAATGTCTCACAGTTGGACAGTGTAATGTCTCACAGTTGGACAGTGTAATGTCTCCTGTTGGACAGTGTAATGTCTCACAGTTGGACAGTGTAATGTCTCCTGTTGGACAGTGTAATGTCTCCTGTTGGACAGTGTAATGTCTCACAATTGGACAGTGTAATGTCTCACAGTTGGGCAGTGTAATGTCTCCTGTTGGACAGTGTAATGTCTCTAGTTGGACAGTGTAATGTCTCACAGTTGGACAGTGTAATGTCTCACAGTTGGACAGTGTAATGTCTCCTGTTGGACAGTGTAATGTCTCTAGTTGGACAGTGTAATGTCTCCTGTTGGACAGTGTAATGTCTCCTGTTGGACAGTGTAATGTCTCACAGTTGGACAGTGTAATGTCTCACAGTTGGACAGTGTAATGTCTCACAGTTGGACAGTGTAATGTCTCCTGTTGGACAGTGTAATGTCTCCAGTTGGACAGTGTAATGTCTCCTGTTGGACAGTGTAATGTCTCTAGTTGGACAGTGTAATGTCTCACAGTTGGACAGTGTAATGTCTCCTGTTGGACAGTGTAATGTCTCCTGTTGGACAGTGTAATGTCTCCTGTTGGACAGTGTAATGTCTCTAGTTGGACAGTGTAATGTCTCCTGTTGGACAGTGTAATGTCTCACAGTTGGACAGTGTAATGTCTCACAGTTGGACAGTGTAATGTCTCCTGTTGGACAGTGTAATGTCTCACAGTTGGACAGTGTAATGTCTCCCGTTGGACAGTGTAATGTCTCACCATTGGACAGTGTAATGTCTCACAGTTGGACAGTGTAATGTCTCCTGTTGGACAGTGTAATGTCTCCTGTTGGACAGTGTAATGTCTCCTGTTGGACAGTGTAATGTCTCACAGTTGGACAGTGTAATGTCTCCTGTTGGACAGTGTAATGTCTCACAGTTGGACAGTGTAATGTCTCACAGTTGGACAGTGTAATGTCTCACAGTTGGACAGTGTAATGTCTCACCATTGGACAGTGTAATGTCTCCTGTTGGACAGTGTAATGTCTCACAGTTGGACAGTGTAATGTCTCCTGTTGGACAGTGTAATGTCTCACAGTTGGACAGTGTAATGTCTCCTGTTGGACAGTGTAATGTCTCACAGTTGGACAGTGTAATGTCTCACAGTTGGACAGTGTAATGTCTCACCATTGGACAGTGTAATGTCTCACCATTGGACAGTGTAATGTCTCCTGTTGGACAGTGTAATGTCTCACAGTTGGACAGTGTAATGTCTCACAGTTGGACAGTGTAATGTCTCACAGTTGGACAGTGTAATGTCTCACAGTTGGACAGTGTAATGTCTCCTGTTGGACAGTGTAATGTCTCACAGTTGGACAGTGTAATGTCTCACCATTGGACAGTGTAATGTCTCCTGTTGGACAGTGTAATGTCTCACAGTTGGACAGTGTAATGTCTCCTGTTGGACAGTGTAATGTCTCTAGTTGGACAGTGTAATGTCTCACAGTTGGACAGTGTAATGTCTCACAGTTGGACAGTGTAATGTCTCACCATTGGACAGTGTAATGTCTCCTGTTGGACAGTGTAATGTCTCACAGTTGGACAGTGTAATGTCTCCTGTTGGACAGTGTAATGTCTCACTGTTGGACAGTGTAATGTCTCACAGTTGGACAGTGTAATGTCTCCTGTTGGACAGTGTAATGTCTCTAGTTGGACAGTGTAATGTCTCACAGTTGGACAGTGTAATGTCTCACAGTTGGACAGTGTAATGTCTCCTGTTGGACAGTGTAATGTCTCTAGTTGGACAGTGTAATGTCTCCTGTTGGACAGTGTAATGTCTCCTGTTGGACAGTGTAATGTCTCACAGTTGGACAGTGTAATGTCTCACAGTTGGACAGTGTAATGTCTCACAGTTGGACAGTGTAATGTCTCACAGTTGGACAGTGTAATGTCTCACCATTGGACAGTGTAATGTCTCCTGTTGGACAGTGTAATGTCTCTAGTTGGACAGTGTAATGTCTCACAGTTGGACAGTGTAATGTCTCTAGTTGGACAGTGTAATGTCTCACAGTTGGACAGTGTAATGTCTCCTGTTGGACAGTGTAATGTCTCACAGTTGGACAGTGTAATGTCTCCTGTTGGACAGTGTAATGTCTCCTGTTGGACAGTGTAATGTCTCCTGTTGGACAGTGTAATGTCTCCTGTTGGACAGTGTAATGTCTCTAGTTGGACAGTGTAATGTCTCCTGTTGGACAGTGTAATGTCTCCTGTTGGACAGTGTAATGTCTCTAGTTGGACAGTGTAATGTCTCCTGTTGGACAGTGTAATGTCTCACAGTTGGACAGTGTAATGTCTCACAGTTGGACAGTGTAATGTCTCCTGTTGGACAGTGTAATGTCTCTAGTTGGACAGTGTAATGTCTCACAGTTGGACAGTGTAATGTCTCCTGTTGGACAGTGTAATGTCTCTAGTTGGACAGTGTAATGTCTCCTGTTGGACAGTGTAATGTCTCACAGTTGGACAGTGTAATGTCTCACAATTGGACAGTGTAATGTCTCACAGTTGGACAGTGTAATGTCTCCTGTTGGACAGTGTAATGTCTCTAGTTGGACAGTGTAATGTCTCCTGTTGGACAGTGTAATGTCTCTAGTTGGACAGTGTAATGTCTCACTGTTGGACAGTGTAATGTCTCACCATTGGACAGTGTAATGTCTCCTGTTGGACAGTGTAATGTCTCACAGTTGGACAGTGTAATGTCTCACAGTTGGACAGTGTAATGTCTCACAGTTGGACAGTGTAATGTCTCTAGTTGGACAGTGTAATGTCTCACTGTTGGACAGTGTATGTCTCACCATTGGACAGTGTAATTGTCTCCTGTTGGACAGTGTAATGTCTCCTGTTGGACAGTGTAATGTCTCACAGTTGGACAGTGTAATGTCTCACCATTGGACAGTGTAATGTCTCCTGTTGGACAGTGTAATGTCTCACAGTTGGACAGTGTAATGTCTCTAGTTGGACAGTGTAATGTCTCACAGTTGGACAGTGTAATGTCTCACAGGTTGGACAGTGTAATGTCTCCTGTTGGACAGTGTAATGTCTCACAGTTGGACAGTGTAATGTCTCTAGTTGGACAGTGTAATGTCTCACAGTTGGACAGTGTAATGTCTCACAGTTGGACAGTGTAATGTCTCCTGTTGGACAGTGTAATGTCTCACAGTTGGACAGTGTAATGTCTCACAGTTGGACAGTGTAATGTCTCACAGTTGGACAGTATAATGTCTCTAGTTGGACAGTATAATGTCTCTAGTTGGACAGTGTAATGTCTCACAGTTGGACAGTGTAATGTCTCACAGTTGGACAGTGTAATGTCTCACAGTTGGACAGTATAATGTCTCACAGTTGGACAGTGTAATGTCTCACAGTTGGACAGTATAATGTCTCTAGTTGGACAGTGTAATGTCTCACAGTTGGACAGTGTAATGTCTCACAGTTGGACAGTGTAATGTCTCACCATTGGACAGTGTAATGTCTCACAGTTGGACAGTGTAATGTCTCTAGTTGGACAGTATAATGTCTCTAGTTGGACAGTGTAATGTCTCACAGTTGGACAGTGTAATGTCTCACCATTGGACAGTGTAATGTCTCCTGTTGGACAGTGTAATGTCTCACAGTTGGACAGTGTAATGTCTCCTGTTGGACAGTGTAATGTCTCACAGTTGGACAGTGTTATGTCTCACAGTTGGACAGTGTAATGTCTCCTGTTGGACAGTGTAATGTCTCACAGTTGGACAGTGTAATGTCTCACAGTTGGACAGTGTAATGTCTCACAGTTGGACAGTGTAATGTCTCACAGTTGGACAGTGTAATGTCTCACCATTGGACAGTGTAATGTCTCACCATTGGACAGTGTAATGTCTCACCATTGGACAGTGTAATGTCTCCTGTTGGACAGTGTAATGTCTCACCATTGGACAGTGTAATGTCTCACCATTGGACAGTGTAATGTCTCACCATTGGACAGTGTAATGTCTCCTGTTGGACAGTGTAATGTCTCACAGTTGGACAGTGTAATGTCTCCTGTTGGACAGTGTAATGTCTCCTGTTGGACAGTGTAATGTCTCCTGTTGGACAGTGTAATGTCTCCTGTTGGACAGTGTAATGTCTCACAGTTGGACAGTGTAATGTCTCACAGTTGGACAGTGTAATGTCTCACAGTTGGACAGTGTAATGTCTCACCATTGGACAGTGTAATGTCTCCTGTTGGACAGTGTAATGTCTCTAGTTTGGACAGTGTAATGTCTCACAGTTGGACAGTGTAATGTCTCCTGTTGGACAGTGTAAGTCTCACCATTGGACAGTGTAATGTCTCCTGTTGGACAGTGTAATGTCTCCTGTTGGACAGTGTAATGTCTCACAGTTGGACAGTGTAATGTCTCACCATTGGACAGTGTAATGTCTCACAGTTGGACAGTGTAATGTCTCACCATTGGACAGTGTAATGTCTCCTGTTGGACAGTGTAATGTCTCCTGTTGGACAGTGTAATGTCTCCTTTTGGACAGTGTAATGTCTCTAGTTGGACAGTGTAATGTCTCACAGTTGGACAGTGTAATGTCTCACAGTTGGACAGTGTAATGGTCTCCTGTTGGACAGTGTATGTCTCTAGTTGGACAGTGTAATGTCTCACAGTTGGACAGTGGTAATGTCTCACAGTTGGACAGTGTAATGTCTCCTGTTGGACAGTGTAATGTCTCTAGTTGGACAGTGTATGTCTCCCTGTTGGACAGTGTAATGTCTCCTGTTGGACAGTGTAATGTCTCACAGTTGGACAGTGTAATAGTCTCACAGTTGGACAGTGTAATGTCTCACAGTTGGACAGTGTAATGTCTCACAGTTGGACAGTCGTAATATGTCTCACCATTGGACAGTGTAATGTCTCCTGTTGGACAGTGTAATGTCTCTAGTTGGACAGTGTAATGTCTCACAGTTGGACAGTGTAAGTCCTCTAGTTGGACAGTGTAATCTGTCTCACAGTTGGACAGTGTATGTCTCCTGTTGGACAGTGTAATGTCTCACCAGTGGACAGTGTAATGTCTCCTGTTGGACAGTGTAATGTTCTCCTGTTGGACAGTGTATGTCCCTGTTGGACAGTGTAATGTCTCCTGTTGGACAGTGTAAATGTCTCTAGTTGGACAGTGTAAAAAATATGTCTCCTGTGGGACAGTGTAATGTCTCACAGTTATGGACAGTGGAAATGTCCTCACAGTTGACAGTGTAATGTCCTCCTGTTGGACAGTGTAATGTCTCTAGTTGGAGCAGTGTAATGTCTCACAGTGGACAGTGTAATGTCTCTGTTGGACATTTATGTTCTCTAATTGGACAGTGTAATGTCTCCTGTTGGACAGTGGGGTAATGGTCTCACAGTTGGACAGTGTAATGTCTCCCAATTGGACAGTGTAATGTCTCACAGTTGGACAGTGTAATGTCTCCTGTTTGGACAGTGTAATGTCTCTAGTTGGACAGTGTAATGTCTCCTGTTGGACAGTGTAATGTCTCTAGTTGGACAGTGTAATGTCTCACTGTTGGACAGTGTAATGTCTCACCATTGGACAGTGTAATGTCTCCTGTTGGACAGTGTAATGTCTCACAGTTGGACAGTGTAATGTCTCACAGTTGGACAGTGTAATGTCTCACAGTTGGACAGTGTAATGTCTCTAGTTGGACAGTGTAATGTCTCACTGTTGGACAGTGTAATGTCTCACCATTGGACAGTGTAATGTCTCCTGTTGGACAGTGTAATGTCTCCTGTTGGACAGTGTAATGTCTCACAGTTGGACAGTGTAATGTCTCACCATTGGACAGTGTAATGTCTCCTGTTGGACAGTGTAATGTCTCACAGTTGGACAGTGTAATGTCTCTAGTTGGACAGTGTAATGTCTCACAGTTTGACAGTGTAATGTCTCACAGTTGGACAGTGTAATGTCTCCTGTTGGACAGTGTAATGTCTCACAGTTGGACAGTGTAATGTCTCTAGTTGGACAGTGTAATGTCTCACAGTTGGACAGTGTAATGTCTCACAGTTGGACAGTGTAATGTCTCCTGTTGGACAGTGTAATGTCTCACAGTTGGACAGTGTAATGTCTCACAGTTGGACAGTGTAATGTCTCACAGTTGGACAGTATAATGTCTCTAGTTGGACAGTATAATGTCTCTAGTTGGACAGTGTAATGTCTCACAGTTGGACAGTGTAATGTCTCACAGTTGGACAGTGTAATGTCTCACAGTTGGACAGTATAATGTCTCACAGTTGGACAGTGTAATGTCTCACAGTTGGACAGTATAATGTCTCTAGTTGGACAGTGTAATGTCTCACAGTTGGACAGTGTAATGTCTCACAGTTGGACAGTGTAATGTCTCACCATTGGACAGTGTAATGTCTCACAGTTGGACAGTGTAATGTCTCTAGTTGGACAGTATAATGTCTCTAGTTGGACAGTGTAATGTCTCACAGTTGGACAGTGTAATGTCTCACCATTGGACAGTGTAATGTCTCCTGTTGGACAGTGTAATGTCTCACAGTTGGACAGTGTAATGTCTCCTGTTGGACAGTGTAATGTCTCACAGTTGGACAGTGTTATGTCTCACAGTTGGACAGTGTTAATGTCTCCTGTTGGACAGTGTAATGTTCTCACAGTTGGACAGTGTAATGTCTCACAGTTGGACAGTGTAATGTCTCACAGTTGGACAGTGTAATGTCTCACAGTTGGACAGTGTAATGTCTCACCATTGGACAGTGTAATGTCTCACCATTGGACAGTGTAATGTCTCACCATTGGACAGTGTAATGTCTCCTGTTGGACAGTGTAATGTCTCACCATTGGACAGTGTAATGTCTCACCATTGGACAGTGTATGTCTCACCATTGGACAGTGTAATGTCTCCTGTTGGACAGTGTAATGTCTCACAGTTGGACAGTGTAATGTCTCCTGTTGGACAGTGTAATGTCTCCTTTGGACAGGTAATGTCTCCTGTTGGACAGTGTAATGTCTCCTGTTGGACAGTGTAATGTCTCACAGTTGGACAGTGTAATGTCTCACAGTTGACAGTGTAATGTCTCCACGTTGGACAGTGTAATGTCTCACCATTGGACAGTGTAATATGTCTCCTGTTGGACAGTGTAATGTCTCTAGTTGGACAGTGTAATGTCTCACAGTTGGACAGTGTAATGTCTCCTGTTGGACAGTGTAATGTCTCACCATTGGACAGTGTAATGTCTCCTGTTGGACAGTGTAATGTCTCCTGTTGGACAGTGTAATGTCTCCTTTTGGACAGTGTAATGTCTCACAGTTGGACAGTGTAATGTCTCACAGTTGGACAGTGTAATGTCTCACTGTTGGACAGTGTAATGTCTCACAGTTGGACAGTGGTAAAATGTCTCCTGTTGGACAGTGTAATGTCCTCCTGTTGGACAGTGGTATGTCTCCTTTTGGACAGTGTAATGTCTCACAGTTGGACAGTGTAATGTCTCTAGTTGGACAGTGTAATGTCTCCACAGTTGGACAGTGGTAATGTCTCACAGTTGGACAGTGTAATGTCTCACTGTGGAACAGTGTAATGTCTCACAGTTGGACAGTGTAATGTCTCCTGTTGGACAGTGTAATGTCTCCTGTTGGACAGTGTAATGTCTCCTTTTGGACAGTGTAATGTCTCACAGTTGGACAGTGTAATGTCTCACAGTTGGACAGTGTAATGTCTCTAGTTGGACAGTGTAATGTCTCACTGTTGGACAGTGTAATGTCTCACAGTTGGACAGTGTAATGTCTCACAGTTGGACAGTGGTAATGTCCTCACAGTTTGGACAGTGTAATGTCTCTAGTTGGACAGTGTAATGTCTCACAGTTGGACAGTGTAATGTCTCACAGTTGGACAGTGTAATGTCTCACAGTTGGACAGTGTAATGTCTCACAGTTGGACAGTGTAATGTCTCACAGTTGGACAGTGGTAATGTCTCACTGTTGGACAGTGTAATGTCTCACAGTTGGGACAGTGTAATGTCTCCTGTTGGACATGTAATGTCTCCTGTTGGACAGGTAATGTCTCACAGTTGGACGTGTAATGTCTCACAGTTGGACGTGTAATGTCTCACAGTTGGACAGTGTAATGTCTCACAGTTGGACAGTGTAATGTCTCACATTGGACAGTGTAATGTCTCACCATTGGACAGTGTAATGTCTCACCATTGGACAGTGTAATGTCTCACCTTGGACAGTTGTAATGTCTCCTGGACAGTGTAATGTCTCACCATTGGACAGTGTAATGTCTCACCATTGGACAGTGTAATGTCTCACCATTGGACAGTGTAATGTCTCCTGTTGGACAGTGTAATGTCTCACAGTTGGACAGTGTAATGTCTCCTGTTGGACAGTGTAATGTCTCCTGTTGGACAGTGTAATGTCTCCTGTTGGACAGTGTAATGTCTCCTGTTGGACAGTGTAATGTCTCACAGTTGGACAGTGTAATGTCTCACAGTTGGACAGTGTAATGTCTCACAGTTGGACAGTGTAATGTCTCACCATTGGACAGGTGTAATGTCTCCTGTTGGACAGTGTAATGTCTCTAGTTGGACAGTGTAATGTCTCACAGTTGGACAGTGTAATGTCTCCTGTTGGACAGTGTAATGTCTCACCATTGGACAGTGTAATGTCTCCTGTTGGACAGTGTAATGTCTCCTGTTGGACAGTGTAATGTCTCACAGTTGGACAGTGTAATGTCTCACCATTGGACAGTGTAATGTCTCACAGTTGGACAGTGTAATGTCTCACCATTGGACAGTGTAATGTCTCCTGTTGGACAGTGTAATGTCTCCTGTTGGACAGTGTAATGTCTCCTTTTGGACAGTGTAATGTCTCTAGTTGGACAGTGTAATGTCTCACAGTTGGACAGTGTAATGTCTCACAGTTGGACAGTGTAATGTCTCCTGTTGGACAGTGTAATGTCTCTAGTTGGACAGTGTAATGTCTCACAGTTGGACAGTGTAATGTCTCACAGTTGGACAGTGTAATGTCTCCTGTTGGACAGTGTAATGTCTCTAGTTGGACAGTGTAATGTCTCCTGTTGGACAGTGTAATGTCTCCTGTTGGACAGTGTAATGTCTCACAGTTGGACAGTGTAATGTCTCACAGTTGGACAGTGTAATGTCTCACATTGGGACAGTGTAATGTCTCCTAGTTGGACAGTGTAATGTCTCACCATTGGACAGTGTAATGTCTCCTGTTGGACAGTGTAATGTCTCTAGTTGGACAGTGTAATGTCTCACAGTTGGACAGTGTAATGTCTCTAGTTGGACAGTGTAATGTCTCACAGTTGGACAGTGTAATGTCTCCTGTTGGACAGTGTAATGTCTCACAGTTGGACAGTGTAATGTCTCCTGTTGGACAGTGTAATGTCTCCTGTTGGACAGTGGTAATGTTCTCCTGTTGGACAGTGTAATGTCTCCTGTTGGACAGTGTAATGTCTCTAGTTGGACAGTGTAATGTCTCCTGTTGGACAGTGTAATGTCTCACAGTTGGACAGTGTAATGTCTCACAGTTGGACAGTGTAATGTCTCCTGTTGGACAGTGTAATGTCTCTAGTTGGACAGTGTAATGTCTCAACAGTTGGTACAGTGTAATGTCTCCTGTTGGACAGTGTAATGTCTCTAGTTGGACAGTGTAATGTCTCCTGTTGGACAGTGTAATGTCTCACAGTGGGACAGTGTAATGTCTCACAATTGGACAGTGTAATGTCTCACAGTTGGACAGTGTAATGTCCTCCTGTTGGACAGTGTAATGTCTCTAGTGTGGACAGTGTAATGTCTCCTGTTGGACAGTGTAATGTCTCTAGTTGGACAGTGTAATGTCTCACTGTTGGACAGTGTAAATGTCTCACCATGGACAGTGTAATGTCTCCTGTTGGACAGTGTAATGTCTCACAGTTGGACAGTGTAATGTCTCACAGTTGGACAGTGTAATGTCTCACAGTTGGACAGTGTAATGTCTCTAGTTGGACAGTGTAATGTCTCACTGTTGGACAGTGTAATGTCTCACTCACATTGGACAGTGTAATGTCTCCTGTTGGACAGTGTAATGTCTCCTGTTGGACAGTGTAATGTCTCACAGTTGGACAGTGTAATGTCTCACCATTGGACAGTGTAGCCTGATAATGTCTTGGACAGTGTAATGTCTCACAGTTGGACAGTTGTAATGTCTCTAGTTGGACAGTGTAATGTCTCACAGTTGGACAGTGTAATGTCTCACAGTTGGACAGTGTAATGTCTCCTGTTGGACAGTGTAATGTCTCACAGTTGGACAGTGTAATGTCTCTAGTTGGACAGTGTAATGTCTCACAGTTGGACAGTGTAATGTCTCACAGTTGGACAGTGTAATGTCTCCTGTTGGACAGTGTAATGTCTCACAGTTGGACAGTGTAATGTCTCACATTTGGACAGTGTAATGTCTCACAGTTGGACAGTATAATGTCTCTAGTTGGACAGTATAAATGTCTCTAGGTTGGACCAGTGTAATGTCTCACATTGGACAGTGTAATGTCTCACAGTTGGACAGTGTAATGTCTCACAGTTGGACAGTATAATGTCTCAACAGTTGGACAGTGTAATGTCTCACAGTTGGACAGTAATAATGTCTCTAGTTGGACAGTGTAATGTCTCACAGTTGGGACAGTGTAATGTCTCACAGTTGGACAGTGTAATGTCTCACCATTGGACAGTGTAATGTCTCACAGTTGGACAGTGTAAATGTCTCTAGTTGGACAGTAGAATGTCTCTAGTTGGACAGTGTAATGTCTCACAGTTGGACAGTGTAAGGTCTCACCTCAACCATTGGACAGTGTAATGTCTCCTGTTGGACAGTGTAATGTCCTCACAGTTGGACAGTGTAATGTCTCCTGTTGGACAGTGTAAATGTCTCACAGTTGGACAGTGTTATGTCTCACAGTTGGACAGTGTAATGTCTCCTGTTGGACAGTGTAATGTCTCACAGTTGGACAGTGTAATGTCTCACAGTTGGACAGTGTAATGTCTCACAGTTGGACAGTGTAATGTCTCACAGTTGGACAGTGTAATGTCTCACCATTGGACAGTGTAATGTCTCACCATTGGACAGTGTAATGTCTCACCATTGGACAGTGTAATGTCTCCTGTTGGACAGTGTAATGTCTCACCATTGGACAGTGTAATGTCTCACCATTGGACAGTGTAATGTCTCACCATTGGACAGTGTAATGTCTCCTGTTGGACAGTGTAATGTCTCACAGTTGGACAGTGTAATGTCTCCTGTTGGACAGTGTAATGTCTCCTGTTGGACAGTGTAATGTCTCCTGTTGGACAGTGTAATGTCTCCTGTTGGACAGTGTAATGTCTCACAGTTGGACAGTGTAATGTCTCACAGTTGGACAGTGTAATGTCTCACAGTTGGACAGTGTAATGTCTCACCATTGGACAGTGTAATGTCTCCTGTTGGACAGTGTAATGTCTCTAGTTGGACAGTGTAATGTCTCACAGTTGGACAGTGTAATGTCTCCTGTTGGACAGTGTAATGTCTCACCATTGGACAGTGTAATGTCTCCTGTTGGACAGTGTAATGTCTCCTGTTGGACAGTGTAATGTCTCCTTTTGGACAGTGTAATGTCTCACAGTTGGACAGTGTAATGTCTCACAGTTGGACAGTGTAATGTCTCACTGTTGGACAGTGTAATGTCTCACAGTTGGACAGTGTAATGTCTCCTGTTGGACAGTGTAATGTCTCCTGTTGGACAGTGTAATGTCTCCTTTTGGACAGTGTAATGTCTCACAGTTGGACAGTGTAATGTCTCTAGTTGGACAGTGTAATGTCTCACAGTTGGACAGTGTAATGTCTCACAGTTGGACAGTGTAATGTCTCACTGTTGGACAGTGTAATGTCTCACAGTTGGACAGTGTAATGTCTCCTGTTGGACAGTGTAATGTCTCCTGTTGGACAGTGTAATGTCTCACAGTTGGACAGTGTAATGTCTCACAGTTGGACAGTGTAATGTCTCACAGTTGGACAGTGTAATGTCTCTAGTTGGACAGTGTAATGTCTCACAGTTGGACAGTGTAATGTCTCACAGTTGGACAGTGTAATGTCTCACAGTTGGACAGTGTAATGTCTCACAGTTGGACAGTGTAATGTCTCTAGTTGGACAGTGTAATGTCTCACAGTTGGACAGTGTAATGTCTCACAGTTGGACAGTGTAATGTCTCACAGTTGGACAGTGTAATGTCTCACAGTTGGACAGTGTAATGTCTCACAGTTGGACAGTGTAATGTCTCACTGTTGGACAGTGTAATGTCTCACAGTTGGACAGTGTAATGTCTCCTGTTGGACAGTGTAATGTCTCCTGTTGGACAGTGTAATGTCTCACAGTTGGACAGTGTAATGTCTCACAGTTGGACAGTGTAATGTCTCACAGTTGGACAGTGTAATGTCTCACAGTTGGACAGTGTAATGTCTCCTGTTGGACAGTGTAATGTCTCCTGTTGGACAGTGTAATGTCCAATGGCGAACCGTGTCTATCACAACTGGACCTTCTGTAGACACACACACCCCCCCGGCGTTATAATGTCCGTCTGTTCACTGAATTGTCGTCTTGAAAAGGGGACTCACAACAATTCCGCAACAACTTCATCTTCACCTGTTGCACTTGCCATTTCAACGTTAAAAACAATAAAACGGCATGAATTGCTTCGTCGCATTCATCTAGAATCCTCTGTCTCGCTGTCTCGAGCCAGTGAACTAGCGGGCCTTCTAGCACCTGGAACCGAGGGAAACTCTGAAAGAATACGCCCATTGGCTACAAATCAATATATGATTGGTTGATCAAACTGTCAGTCCAAATGTACGCTCTCATTCAGTGCAACGTCCAGGGCATTCTATCAAGGATATAGAATACCAGAGGCCTGTACTACGAAGCTGGTTCAACCTAACTGGATATGTTGGAGTTAGCCGGTTGGCCCAATCCAAAACATACGCGCTCTGGCTAAACTGTACTACGACGCTGGTTATCAAGTGGATCGCTCAAGCCAGCCGTGTCCTATCTAGTTAGGTGCGCGTTCACATGAAAGGGGTGGTATTTGGAGCATTCGACCAATCACAAACATGGACAAGCGTACTGACAGCGCAGCGTCATACTTCCTGAATGAAAAGTGAACTTTAATATTAGTCAAATATGAAGAAGTTAAACTTTAAACATCCATGACTTAAACACTTTATCCAGGATCAAAGCCACATAGCTGCACCTGCAAGGTGAATACAGCTGGTAAAAGAAAAAGTGTTTGAATGCGTACATTAACAGGTTTATGATATCACTGCCCCGTCTAAGACACGATCTGACTTTAATTACATTTGACTCAAGTGTTTCATCAACTTAATGTGTTGCTTAAAATAATACTTCTGCATCCAGTATGTGACACTGTGAGTGTTGCACGGCCAGATACGGCTCAGCTGACTCAGATAAGGAAATATATGATACATTATGATGTGATATGATATGAATGATAATGGGACACATCTACGTCTGCACTCACAGTGCCGCGGACTGTAGGCTACGTAATGTTACTTTGATCCGGTTACTTATGTTGTGGCAGATATTTAAGTAAGCTTTCTTAACGCTAATGTTATAATAGTTTGATTGCTCTGAAGATGGGAGGGGATATTCTATTAATTTTCACGTTCACACAGTCAGTTGATTTTGGCCGGCCGTCTTTCCTGCAACGGCAGTTTTTCTGTATTTCCTCTATCCTGTAATATGACTTGATCTTTAAACTCCGCACACGGAGCTCTGATTGGTCAGCAGGCGGTGCTTTCACTGAGTTGATCTCTTAGCCTGCAACCTAACCTGCTCCCGAGGAGGTTAGCCGCTCAGCATCAGTTACCATGGAGATCTAGCCCGCTAAAAAGAGAACCAGCGTCGTAGGACCGGAAAGCCCGAGTTTTCCCTGAAGTTAGCCGCTAAGAGAAAATCCAGCTTCGTAGTACAGGCCTCTGGTTGAAGGATATTCTACCCAGAGACCCAGAACAAGATCTGATTGGTTGCTTTCTTTTCTAACACAAAACCACTGAAATGCGTAGTGCATGGTCCGAGAAGGACAAACAAATCAACGTAACACTGTAATATTACAGATCAACAACACAGATACCATTCTCATTTATACATTTTATTACATTTTATTTATATAATTAAATCGATTTTTTGTTTGTTTTATCGGAGTGTTCCAGGGTATTCTCTGATACCTTGAAGGCCCTGACGGTTCGCCACTGGTAATGTCTGTTGTGCACCGACAGAAATGTTAAGAGAGTTTCATTTTTATGTTGTGTTATGGTTGTGTTGTTTTGTCTCTCACCATTTACCTGTCATTCCAGGCTTCCTGATTATCCACCTCTTGTGTGTCTCCCGTGCTCACCAGCCCCGCCCCTGAATGTTTCCACCTGTGTCTTGTTGCCGTGTGTTTAAATTCCCCAGTCTCCCGGTGTTCATTGTCAGTTCGTCTTGTCTCATGCCGAGGTCAGATCTCTGCTCTCCTTGATACCAAGATGTTTTTGTTCCTCACTACGCGAGCGATTTTCTTTTGTTCACTTTTCGTCATCTCATCAAGAGATTAGAAAGTGTTATTTTGTTCATCTATTTGAAAATAAAGTATCTTACAAACACTTTACCTCTGTATCCTGGGTCGTGCAATTGGGTCCTATACCCTGAGTTCTTGAGTTCGTAACAATGTCTCACCGTTGGACAGGGTGTAGATGACGGCAGAGTTGAAGGTGTCTCCGGCTCCGAGAGTATCGACGAGAGTTTCAGGAGGAAAGGCGTCTGAGTGAAGGACGACCCCATCAGGACCCAAAGCATCGGCTCCCTCCTCGGCCCAGGCACAAACCAGGACAGCTCTGAGAGACAGACATGCTGTTTAAATCATGGTCTGAATTTAATTAGTCACATTGATGGGACCAAGTGGTTTGTGGACTATGGTTTTGAAACCTTCAGTTTTCCAAAACCAGAGGTGATACAAAGAGGTGAAGCTACATTTAAAGAGTCCTCTCCAGCTGATGTTCAGGTGTATATCAGTATGTAGTGTATCTACTTTAAAGAGTCCTCTCCTGCTGATGTTCAGGTGTATATCAGTATGTAGTGTCTCTACTTTAAAGAGTCCTCTCCTGCTGATGTTCAGGTGTATATCAGCATGTAGTGTCTCTACTTTAAAGAGTCCTCTCCTGCTGATGTTCAGGTGTATATCAGTATGTAGTGTCTCTACTTTAAAGAGTCCTCTCCTGCTGATGTTCAGGTGTATATCAGTATGTAGTGTCTCTACTTTAAAGAGTCCTCTCCTGCTGATGTTCAGGTGTATATCAGTATGTAGTGTCTCTACTTTAAAGAGTCCTCTCCTGCTGATGTTCAGGTGTATATCAGTATGTAGTGTCTCTACTTTAAAGAGTCCTCTCCTGCTGATGTTCAGGTGTATATCAGTATGTAGTGTCTCTACTTTAAAGAGTCCTCTCCTGCTGATGTTCAGGTGTATATCAGTATGTAGTGTCTCTACTTTAAAGAGTCCTCTCCTGCTGATGTTCAGGTGTATATCAGTATGTAGTGTCTCTACTTTAAAGAGTCCTCTCCTGCTGATGTTCAGGTGTATATCAGTATGTAGTGTCTCTACTTTAAAGAGTCCTCTCCTGCTGATGTTCAGGTGTATATCAGTATGTAGTGTCTCTACTTTAAAGAGTCCTCTCCTGCTGATGTTCAGGTGTATATCAGTATGTAGTGTCTCTACTTGAACACAGGGATTTTAGCCTCTGCAGACCATTTACATGCACAGAAACCTAAAGAACAAACTACAGGAAAGGGAACACCACAGAAAGCAGAATAGGGCCTCTTTTAATGAAAAGCTGAACGGTGTTGTTTCGAAACAACTTTTCATGAAGTGAAAAATCTAAATGTAAAACTGGAAACATGAACAACACCTGCTGACCATTGACCTCCACTCACCCCTGTTTGACCCGGCTGTAGAGTCCTTTCAGAGCAGCTCCAGCCGACTGGAAGCCGAAATGACGAGCCACGTCTTTACTGACAAACACCTGAAGACAGGAAAACGTGATTTATGGGGAGTAAGACATAATGTTTAGTGATGTTACAGTAGCCAGTGTAAAGAGGGTCTCCTATCCTGCAAGATGCACTTTTTTACGTCTTTTATACATAAATATGTGTCCCCGTGCCGTGTGTCAGGAGACTCAGAAAGTGTCAGAAATTAAAACCCTCTCTCTTTTCCTCCGTACCCACATCTCTAAAAACGGGGGAACAACGGAGCTGATCCAGATTTGCGTCCGATATGACGTAATATCCAAAATGTGGGCGGGCTTTACACCCACGGGCCAATCAGAAACGTTGCTGTCAGAAACAATGAGACGTGTTCTGGAAGTAATATGGTCTGTGTTTACATTAGCATGCTAACACTCAGAGCTAACCTGTACTGGAGAGAGCATGTGTGAAGAAGCAGGAAATAGCAGGAACATTTTTAAAGCTAAGGACCCAGAACCTGAAGTTCTCTAACAGCAGGAACAGAGGGATATGAGGGATTTCTAAAATGCATGATCTGTTTGGTATTTTGAGCAAAACACTTCATAGACATGTTTTTTATATATTTGTATATATTTGAGACCCATAATATATGCCTAAAAATAGCTTGATAGGAGATCTTTAAAGACTCGCACCAGGTCACCGTGAGGAAACAGCTGATACAAAGGCTCTCTGGTCTTCTCTATCTCCACGGAGAGCGTGATCCTCTCCTGTGGAGGCAGCGGTCTGTTGAACACCTCCACCTGCTGGATCATCTGCACCTGCTGCTCAGCGTTTCGGCCCTGCAGGCGTCAAAGACCTGCGTTTAGTATCAGTGCATTGTGTTTAATATGTGAGTCACATTCAATACGTTTCCAACAACAGAGACAGATGTCCAGCTTCATAATCCTGAACGTCTCCCAGCTGTGTGCGTCACTCTTTAGTGTCCCCTGGTCTCCCAGCTGTGTGCGTCACTCTTTAGTGTCCCCTGGTCTCCCAGCTGTGTGCGTCACTCTTTAGTGTCCCCTGATCTCCAGCTGTGTGCGTCACTCTTTAGTGTCCCCTGGTCTCCCAGCTGTGTGCGTCACTCTTTAGTGTCCCTGGTCTCCCAGCTGTGTGCGTCACTCTTTAGTGTCCCCTGGTCTCCCAGCTGTGTGCGTCACTCTTTAGTGTCCCCTGGTCTCCCAGCTGTGTGCGTCACTCTTTAGTGTCCCCTGATCTCCCAGCTGTGTGCGTCACTCTTTAGTGTCCCCTGGTCTCCAGCTGTGTGCGTCACTCTTTAGTGTCCCCTGGTCTCCCAGCTGTGTGTGTCACTCTTTAGTGTCCCCTGGTCTCTCAGCTGTGTGCGTCACTCTTTAGTGTCCCCTGGTCTCCAGCTGTGTGCGTCACTCTTTAGTGTCCCCTGGTCTCCCAGCTGTGTGCGTCACTCTTTAGTGTCCCCTGGTCTCCCAGCTGTGTGCGTCACTCTTTGGTGTCCCCTGGTCTCCAGCTGTGTGCGTCACTCTTTAGTGTCCCCTGGTCTCCAGCTGTGTGCGTCACTCTTTAGTGTCCCCTGGTCTCCCAGCTGTGTGCGTCACTCTTTAGTGTCCCCTGGTCTCCCAGCTGTGTGCGTCACTCTTTAGTGTCCCCTGGTCTCCCAGCTGTGTGCGTCACTCTTTAGTGTCCCCTGGTCTCCCAGCTGTGTGTGTCACTCTTAGTGTCCCCTGGTCTCTCAGCTGTGTGCGTCACTCTTTAGTGTCCCCTGGTCTCCCAGCTGTGTGCGTCACTCTTTAGTGTCCCCTGGTCTCCCAGCTGTGTGCGTCACTCTTTAGTGTCCCCTGGTCTCTCAGCTGTGTGCGTCACTCTTTAGTGTCCCCTGGTCTCCCAGCTGTGTGCGTCACTCTTTAGTGTCCCCTGATCTCCCAGCTGTGTGCGTCACTCTTTAGTGTCCCCTGGTCTCCCAGCTGTGTGCGTCACTCTTTAGTGTCCCCTGGTCTCCCAGCTGTGTGCGTCACTCTTTAGTGTCCCCTGGTCTCCCAGCTGTGTGCGTCACTCTTTAGTGTCCCCTGATCTCCCAGCTGTGTGCGTCACTCTTTAGTGTCCCCTGGTCTCCAGCTGTGTGCGTCACTCTTTAGTGTCCCCTGGTCTCCCAGCTGTGTGTGTCACTCTTTAGTGTCCCCTGGTCTCTCAGCTGTGTTCGTCACTCTTTAGTGTCCCCTGGTCTCCAGCTGTGTGCGTCACTCTTTAGTGTCCCCTGGTCTCCCAGCTGTGTGCGTCACTCTTTAGTGTCCCCTGGTCTCCCAGCTGTGTGCGTCACTCTTTAGTGTCCCCTGGTCTCCCAGCTGTGTGCGTCACTCTTTAGTGTCCCCTGGTCTCCCAGCTGTGTGCGTCACTCTTTGGTGTCCCCTGGTCTCCAGCTGTGTGCGTCACTCTTTAGTGTCCCCTGGTCTCCAGCTGTGTGCGTCACTCTTTAGTGTCCCCTGGTCTCCCAGCTGTGTGCGTCACTCTTTAGTGTCCCCTGGTCTCCCAGCTGTGTGCGTCACTCTTTAGTGTCCCCTGGTCTCCCAGCTGTGTGCGTCACTCTTTAGTGTCCCCTGGTCTCCCAGCTGTGTGTGTCACTCTTTAGTGTCCCCTGGTCTCTCAGCTGTGTGCGTCACTCTTTAGTGTCCCCTGGTCTCCCAGCTGTGTGCGTCACTCTTTAGTGTCCCCTGGTCTCCCAGCTGTGTGCGTCACTCTTTAGTGTCCCCTGGTCTCTCAGCTGTGTGCGTCACTCTTTAGTGTCCCCTGGTCTCCCAGCTGTGTGCGTCACTCTTTAGTGTCCCCTGATCTCCCAGCTGTGTGCGTCACTCTTTAGTGTCCCCTGGTCTCCCAGCTGTGTGCCAGGTTTTCCAGGTTTAATCGGGTATATCTGCCTGCTTCAGTTTCTCTGACTTATTCATATGTGTTTTCCTGTATTTTTTCATATATTTGTATTTCTATCTTTTTTGCTCACCTCCCAGTGGATCCACTTGAACTGATGGAGGTCGACTTTGGAGAAATCTTCAGCGGTGACATCGGGAAGATTCCTGACGACCAGGAGGTCAGAGTTATTAAAGTCTTTCACGTCTATCAGTCGCTAAACGTCCGACATGCTGAGGACGTTTAGCGACTGATGCAGGCTTCATTTAGACATGAACTCCCCATGTTTGATCAGCTCAGCTGCAACAGGAAGTTGTGTTACTGTGATGTCACTTGTAGTTTATCCATTGATTTATAAGACTGAATTAAAATGAAATTAAAATATGACACATTTCTCCAACAGTCACAATGAAACATAAAACATTGTTCTTTTATTCCAAGATGTATGTGTGAAGAGTTCCCTCTCAAAGTCCTCCAGCAGACAGCTGTACTCAATCCTCTCCAGGTGTGAGAGTACTGAGCTGTCATTTATCTTTTCAGATTCTATCACTCGTTTTGAAAGGAAACTCCTCACAGACGTCAGATTAAAACCAGTTTGATGAATTAACAGGTTGATTGATTAGAAAAAGTGATTGAAGATGAATTCAACAGAAACCATTGCAGAGATTCAAACAGGAACCAGACCAGTTGATGGTTTAGTGATGAAGCACTTAAAGGACCCGGTCTGTGGCAGCCATGATAAGAGCTGTCTGATTCTCTAGATGATAGGAAAGGAGCTTCAATACTTCCTTTATAACCTCCTTTAGGAAACACTGGACCTTCCTTTAGGAAAGGAAAGGAGAAAATGCTGTTCCACAATACCCTGCAGCCGCAACATTTACCATGACACAACATTCGTCCGTTAACGGAAACAACCGATCGTGGGCAAGAAATGCATATCATGAAAGTTACGATGCTTATTAAGCATTTCACAACTTAACCCCTAACCCTAACCCAAGGTACAGGGCTTTGTTTTGAACGTTCAACACTATAATAATCAAAAGCAGGGGGTTGAGGTGCCTTTGTGACGTGCAACAACATTAACATGAACCTTGCTGTTGGTCGCTTGTTAGCAGACCCTTCACGCCATGGCAGAGCGAGCAGGTTCAGGCAGGGCCCGTAGTGACAGCCCTATCGTTTAAATCTACTACCCACAAATAAACATATGGACATGGGTTACTATTTAAAACAAATGGTAAATGTATTTAGGAACCTATCCATGTGATTTTAAGTGGGGGTGGACCTCAAATCCTCCAGGGGGCATGCTCCCCCGGTAAGATTTGTTTTTTAATTTTGGAGTTAAATGCATCAATCTGGTGCACTTTGAGGGGGAAATAAAGAGACTAGATCTATGGGAACACCTATATGAAACAGAACTGTATACATTTCAATAATCATAAAGTTTATCTTACCTTTTTTCCCCTAGTTAACTTTTTTATTTTTTATTCATGCATATTTTACTAATCACTCCCTCAAATGGAAATATGTGTTTACATAAATGGTGACCAAACCGTTTGAGACCCACTGAGAACTTAGACTAAGTTAACTATCTAAACACTCAGAGAGTCCTTAACCTCACTGAGCTGAGGTTATCCCGAGCTTGAGTGACACACAGAGACCAATCGAGGGCTTTGATTTATGATCTGTATGACAGTGGCCATGTCGGCAGACCACATCATGTAGACAGCCAGTCACCCTGTGTGAGGCAGACCACATCATGTAGACAGCCAGTCACCCTGTGTGAGGCAGACCACATCATGTAGACAGCCAGTCACCCTGTGTGAGGCAGACCACATCATGTAGACAGCCAGTCGCCCTGTGTGAGGCAGGCCACATCATGTAGACAGCCAGTCACCCTGTGTGAGGCAGACCACATCATGTAGACAGCCAGTCACCCTGTGTGAGGCAGACCACATCATGTAGACAGCCAGTCACCCTGTGTGAGGCAGACCCACATCATGTAGACAGCCAGTCACCCTGTGTGAGGCAGACCACATCATGTAGACAGCCAGTCGCCCTGTGTGAGGCAGACCCACATCATGTAGACAGCCAGTCGCCCTGTGTGAGGCAGACCCACATCATGTAGACAGCCAGTCACCCTGTGTGAGGCAGACCCACATCATGTAGACAGCCAGTCACCCTGTGTGAGGCAGACCACATCATGTAGACAGCCAGTCACCCTGTGTGAGGCAGACCACATCATGTAGACAGCCAGTCACCCTGTGTGAGGCAGGCCACATCATGTAGACAGCCAGTCACCCTGTGTGAGGCAGACCACCACATGTAGACAGCCAGTCACCCTGTGTGAGGCAGGCCACATCATGTAGACAGCCAGTCACCCTGTGTGAGGCAGACCACCACATGTAGACAGCCAGTCACCCTGTGTGGGGCAGGCCACTTAACAGGCCAGGCCATCGGGAAACCCCCCGGTCCTCCCGATGGCCAGTCCGGGACTGGGTACAGGAGGCGTAGAGCAAGGGATCATTGTCCACAAGTTAATCGATCACAGATGGCGTCGTGGTCGCGGACGAAAAAAGAAAAAAAAAAAAAAATTATTATAAAAAAATACCTAAATGGGTCGCGAAATATACTTGGGCGGCCGTTAATATACCTGGGCGGCCCGCCCAAGTATAGTCTATGTGTGGGAAACCCTGGAGAGAGACCATCTAAAAATATGTTGAAATGTTGTCGAGTTTTCTTTCTCCTCCAGGTAGATCAGGTTCAACGCCTGGCTCTGCAGTGGGTCAATATAACAGAATCAGAATCAGGACTAGAATTAGATTCAGGACCAGGACCAAGATCTGGTCCAGGACCAGAGTCAGGATAAGGACCAGGATCAGGATTAGGACCAGGATCAGGATTAGGACCAGGACCAGACTCAGGATCAGGATTAGAACCAGGATCAGGATTATTGCCAGGTACGTTTACATATAGAGGAATTTGATTTGGTGTCTGGTGGTGCGAACATAGACAATCTGAGAATTAGGATCAGGTTTAGCATCAAGACCATGATCAAGATCAGGATCAGGATCAGGACTAGAATTAGATTCAGGACCAGGACCAAGATTAGAACCAGACTCAGGATTAGGACCAGGACCAGGATCAGGATTAGGACCAATATCAGGACCAAGATCAGGGCCATGATCAAGACCATGATCAAGATCAGGATCAGGACTAGAATTAGATTCAGGACCAGGACCAAGATTAGAACCAGACTCAGGATTAGGACCAGGACCAGGATCAGGATTAGGACCAATATCAGGACCAAGATCAGGGCCATGATCAAGACCATGATCAAGATCAGGATCAGGACTAGAATTAGATTCAGGACCAGGACCAAGATTAGAACCAGACTCAGGATTAGGACCAGGACCAGGATCAGGATTAGGACCAATATCAGGACCAAGATCAGGGCCATGATCAAGACCATGATCAGGATCAGGACCATGATCAGGATCAGGATCAGGATCAGGATCAGGACCAGGATTAAATGGATTAAATTAATTTCAGAGAAAGCTGCATGCCACTCTTCAGATGGTCTTACGTGTCGGAGAGAATGACGGTTCGAGATCCGCTAGCCGGGCAAACAACACAACAGGCAGAAGGAGTTTCACCTTCGACCTGCAGCACGACCGCAGAGACGTCGACATCACGCCGCGAGAAGTCGGCCATGATGAAACTGACAGACACACACAGGAAACTGCTTGATATCAACTCCAAAATAAAAGCATGAGCGGGCAGAAAACTGTATCCTGAAGACCCTGATGATGATGATGATGATGATGATTTACCTGAAATAGAGATGGTTAGACACACACACACACACACACACACACACACACAGCTTTCACACCTGTTCATGTGCAGGATTGTGCGGCTTCCTGTGCTGATGTTGCTGATGACCACAGAAGCAGGAAGTTCACACTGAGCGCGCTCAGGCACCAGAGACACATCGATGTGGAACTTCTGAAAATCCTCCAAAATAAAACTACAGACAGGAAACGTTTTCACTGCTTTTCAGATCCTCCATGGACAGTAATACACAGACATACATTAATGTATACTTCATATGATGACAGATGGATGTGTCATCGATTAGTTCATGGATGGATGATTGATGTGGTGATGGATGATTGATGTGGTGATGGATGATTGATGTGGTGATGGATGATGGTGATGGATGATTGATGTGGGTGATGGATGATTGATGTGGTGATGGATGATGGTGATGGATGATTGATGTGGTGATGGATGATGGTGATGGATGATTGATGTGGTGATGGATATACCGATGGATGTATTGATGAAAGATGAATGTGATTATAGATGTAATGATGGATGTAGTGATGCATGTACTGATGAATGTGTTGATGGAGGTGATGATGGATGTGATGATGGAGGTGATGATGGAGGTGATGATGGAGGTGATGATAGATGTATGGTTCGATGAGGGATGTCTTTGATGGATGATGGTTTCATCAATCCATTGATAATGGATGGATGGATGTATCGATAGATGACATGTGGTGATGCATGTACCGATGGATGAATGATGGATGTGATTAAAGATGAAATGACAGATGAAAGTTGATGGATGTACTAATGGATGGATGGTTGTATCAATCCATTGATAATGGACGGATGTATCAATGGATGAATTGGTGGATTTGTCAATGGATGTATCAATAAATGATGGATGTATTGATGGGTGGATGGTGGATGGTGGATGTATTGATGGTGGTATCGAAGGATGATGGCTGTGTCAATAGTTTTATTAATTGATGATGGATGATTTAATGGACATATAGATGGATGAATGTTGTATTCAAAGAAGTTTGATGGATGTATTGATGGATGGTGCATGTATTGATGGATGTGTTGATGGATGATGGTTGTATCAAGCCACTGATAATGGTTGGATAGATGGATGGATGTATCGATAGATGATGAATGGATTGATGGATGTATTGATGGATGGATGGTGGATGTGTCAATTGTTGTATCAATAGATGTGTCAATGGATGATATACAGTATGTGTTGATGGATGATGTATGTGTTAGTAGTTGTATTAATGGATGATGGATGATTTAATGGACGTATAGATGGATGAATGTTGTATTCAAAGAAGTTTGATGGATGTATCGATGGATGATAGATGTGGTGATGCATGTATCGATGGATGATGATGGATGTATTGATGGATGGATGGTGGATGTATTGATGGATGTATCGATGGATGATGATGGATGTATTGATGGATGGATGGTGGATGTGTTGATGGATGTATTGATGGATGGATGGTGGATGAATGTTGTATTGAAAGAAGTTTGATGGATGTATAGATGGATGGTGTATGTAACGATGGATGGTTCCAATTAGTTTATTGATCAGTTGATTAATGTGTTAATAGTAATTTAATTGATCAGTACTCACTCTGCCACATATCCTGAGGACAGTGAGCCCATGAAGGCGCAAGGCGCTCCGAGCAGAGACAGCACTGTGCACGAGTTTGAAGCGTTTCCTCCTCGCTGCCAACGTTGTGACAAACACCTGCAGATCACATCAACAACCAACATCAGGAGGCTCAAAAACATCAGATATGTGCGGAGTGATGAGTACTCTGTAGATTAAAAGACACATTCTATTTCTCATTTTGTTAGAAAACTCTCACTGGTCACTGGCTTGAGCTTCAATATCAGGATCCATGTATTGATCCTCTCAAGAATGGAAGTAGTCATCACATACAGAGCATTTGGTCCAACTAGTTCCTGAACAGTGTCCTTCACATGCTGATATACAAGAGAGTGTGCTAACCTGCTGTCCCTGTTAGCATTCCTCTGTGTGCATTAGCATGTGTGCTAACCTGCTGTCCCTGTTAGCATTCCTCTGTGTGCATTAGCATGTGTGCTAACCTGCTGTCACTGCTAGTATTCCTCTGTGTGCATTAGCATGTGTGCTAACCTGCTGTCCCTGTTAGCATTCCTCTGTGTGCATTAGCATGTGTGCTAACCAGCTGTCCCTGTTAGCATTCCTCTGTGTGCATTAGCATGTGTGCTGTTAGAAATTAAAATCAATGTTTTATGGCATGATTTAGTCTAAAACATACCGTCAGTTTAAAAGCAGTCAGATGAAGAACTCATTACTTTTAGTATTGTGTTCACACCTTAAAAGGTGTGAAAGGAGGGATTGTTAGAAATTAAAATCAATGTTAAACAGCATAATTCAGTCTAAAATATATCGTCAGTTTAAAGCTGTTTTATTGTGGAAAAAACCCGGAAGTTCTCAGGAAATCAATGCCAAGCTTTTATTCTGAAAATCCTTTATCCGGTTAGCATGTGACTAAATATTACGTTTTCTGAATGTAAAGTTAAAATGACTTGGAGTGTTACACACCAAATCGTACGGACTTTAACACTACATCAATAGACGTTAAGATATTATTACTGCTGAATATTAAATGAAGGAACAGTTGATCATGGAGTGTTTACACATTACGTGAGTAGCTATGACGTCAGAGGGAACTACCGTAAATGAGAACTGTGTCGTAAAAGTGTTTCCAGGACTTCTAAACTAACGATTACAGCTGTTTATAAGGTATTAAATAGAAAGTCATGACAGAGATAAGGAGGAGAGAATGCTTAAGGAAATAGGCAGAGAATACCAATGTCGAAATCATCTGTGCTCTCGCGATATCGAACCCACAAGATGAGAAGGGCGGTCCCACTATCTTCACAGCGGGGGACAACGAGACGTGGATAAAAAGGCAGGACGGAAGATAACTGAGGCCTTTTCCTTCGCTGCAGCCCACCCTGAAGACATCACCGGCTTTGTCTCTCCATTCACCATGCTTGTTCTTTAACCACGTTACTTAATTAAACTACCCATTTGAACCTTTTCAGAGACTCCATTAGTCTCGTTATTTTAAGTTTCTTTCCTGGGAGCGAGAAGATCACGAATTATCAACAACTTGGTGACTCTGACATGTGATATCGACACTGGGAGAGGAATCGCTAGTTTCGACGGAGATTTTGCGAACCAAAAGACACACAAAGGGCCCATACACAAACGGTAAGAAGAAGCCAGTTATATCAAATTCTTCAATAGCTTATATAGAACCATTTAGATTTGTGTGTTTTGCGGCGAGCAGGACATCCTGAGAACAGCTGTTAATTTAATGTTAAATATATAAATTTAAACCAAACCACGTGGCGTTGTTTTAGAGCAAGCAGGGTGAGTCTATTTTCCTTTCTTTGATTCATTAACCAACTGCATGTTTTTTAAACCAACTGCATGATTATAATGTGTGTGTTTTCCAAGCCGGATATATTAATGTGCTTTTAAGCCGGTATTTATATAATCTTTTAAAAAAAAAAAAAATAAAAAAAAAAAAAAAAAAAAAATAAAAAAAAAAGAAAAAAAAAAATCCCAGATATTGAAGTTAAGTTCGGATGACATAGGATATTTGTTATCAGGAGCGAAGGTACTATTCAGTAGATTAGTGATTCATCTTTGATACATTTAAGGACTATATCCAACTACTTATTATATTGTGTTTGACGACTTATAGATGGACTCTTGTCGTTTTGTATATTCTCAAGACAGATGGTATCTTCTTGACAGAGAAATAGATGGTATCTTTTCTCGTTGTTATTAGCAAGTTAAAGATGGAATCTTCTTGTTAAAGAGAGTTGATGGCATTGTCTCGTTTTTAGTCTCAAGATCAGATGGAATCGTCTTGTTTCATTGTCCCAAATAAGTGAGATGGTCTCTTGTTTAATTGGTGATAAGAGTCTGTGGAAGTCTGAAGTATACTCTTTAATCATTGCGTGTGCATTACGGAAAGAAATGCGGAATTCGTGCGTTAGATAGACGATATTCTTCTGATAGTGTTTGACTGGCTTCCCATTTGGTCGCACAATAGCGTGAGAGTTGCCCAGACGACCATAGGCTAAATAGTTTTGATGGTCTCTAACTATTTTGTATTAACTTGTTTAAATTGTATAGCATATTGAGAGTGTCGTGCTGTTATACTGCTCTGAAGTTTAGCCTGGAATGAGGTCTCCTTGTTGAGATCAACACCTCCAGGATTTCAACGCATCAGAGACAGCCATTCTTCTTGCAAAAAACTCTTTGTTCTGCAGGTCAGCATTTGAAATCAGTTGCCATCTTGTTTTGACCTCATGTTGACAAACAATGACATAGCAGTCGCCATTCTGTGAAATGCAAATTCAGAGGACCAGTTGTTGTCTTTTTGAAATCCATTCAGTTTCACTCACATGAGGCTAATTCAATATTCATGACCTCCATAGTGTGTAGAAAAAATCATTCTTCTTGAGTCAAAGTTGGAATTAGATATTCCATTTTGCTGAATCAGGTTATCTATACCGTTGGAGTTTGGTTTTTGAAGAAAAAGATTATTGTATTTTCTAAAAAGCTCAAATCTGATTTTTGAAATATTAGTCCTTGCAAAGGAGTTTTACTTGCTTATGCTTATACTGTGCAATGTGGTTTGGCTGTTTTATGCTTTGTCGATTAATCCTAAAAATTGTGATTGCAAGTGTATTCGCTGGTTTAAGTTTGACTGTTTAATCATAAAGTGAATTTCTTTCCCATATCAAAAGTAGTTTTTTAAGAAAATTAGCTTCTTGTTAAAAAGAAGTCCGTTTTTAGAAAAATTTAAAAGGGTGGAAAAAAGCTGAAAAATTACAACAGCGCACTCTGCTGGTTGTACAGAATTGTTGCACAAGAAATAGGGGTAAAAGGACAAACGTATAAATACAACACCAATTGATTATAATTATGCTAAGGTTTACTTTCAAGTATTATAGATGAACACGTACTTCATCACACATAGATAGAATCACAGGTGGTTCCTGATATTAAGATAAGAAACCTTACATAAGTCTTTCAACCTAGACTGTAGAATACCTAAACACCACACAATTGAAGTAAAAATATAGTTTATGACATTAGCATAATTTCATGCACTTTGGAATACACTATACACAGTAAAGCTAGATTTTTACGAGATTTCTATTTGCATATTTCAAAGCCAAGCCACTGTACAATGTTTATCAAAAAAAAAAAAAAATCTAAAAAAAAAAAAAAATTTGCATATTTTTTATTTTACTTTATTAATCGTTTAAAAAAAAAAAAAAAAAAAAAAAAAAAAAAAAAAAAATCCCAGATATTGAAGTTAGGTTCGGATGACATAGGATATTTGTTATCAGGAGCGAAGGTACTATTCAGTAGATTAGTGATTCATCTTTGATACATTTAATAACTATATCCAACTACTTAAGAAATATGTCGCCAAAATACACTAAGTTAGGAGCACCCGCAGAGCCAGGGTCAACTGCAGACATCAAGGAAAAGGTACATGTCAGATCAGATGCCACAACACATGCATCAGACAGACAAAAGATCTGGAAACAGATACAGGAATTGTTTGATCAATGGCAGACGAGAGGATTGATTCCAGCAGATGACCAACCTGGCCCAACAAAAGCCCATAGAAAAGCTGTAGTTGACTATGAAAATGGAGAATACCTACTTCAGCATGAAAATTGGGAGAAAGCCGGACGAATTTCTTGGCATAAGCCTGGAAAAAGCGCTATTAAAAATGCGGAAAACAGGAAAACAACCGTTACAATTCTGATACTCCATCTGAAATATGTCTGCCAAGAATCGACAAACAGCATGTATGTGATTCAAGAAGCAGGTCTGCCAGCAAAGGAAGACACAGCAGAAAAAACAGAAGATGTTCCAGTGATCCAAACTCCAAGGCTCTACCCAAGCCTGCCTGAGCCACCTCCTCCTTACATGACAGGAACAGATCTTTTCTCTCATACCTCAATACAAGCCCCAACGTTTAATGTCTCAGGAGGAATATTGAAGTTGGACGAGGTCCCTACGGAAAGAAGTGTTAAAGAGTTAGAGTATGAAGTAAGAATGCTAAACAGTAAGTCTGACCACCTCGAACAAAACATGCAAGAGATAAAGGACATGACTAGAGATAAAAGAGATCAGCAAAGCACATTGCGAACACCCATGTCATTCCAGCCCAGCAACCAACCTCTCAGTGCTGAGGCATTATCGCCGGCAGGTTTAGACATGCCGTCTTTCTCTCTACTACTACCAACAGCGGCAGGGAGAGACGCACAGGAAAAGTTCATAGATCAACAGGAACACAGACAAGCTGCAGAAGAAAGACGAAAGCAAGAGGAGGCATATAATGACAGGAGGGCAGTAAGACAAAGAAAAGAAGAGGATTACCAAGAAAGTCAGGTGCGAAGACGTCGAGAGGATGAAAGATCCCAAGAAATGATGATGGAAGAAAGACAAAACAAACATGGGCAAGACAGAGAAAAGAAAGAAAGAAAACGAGTAACTAAAAAATGGGAAGAAGCTCAAACATCACGCCGAACAAACTACTCTCCTGACAACGATTATTCCAAAGGACAAGAACAGGACGGCGGCAGGGCACAGTCTGTAACCAGTAGGCACTCCCCATACCAAGAACAGTTACACCAACGAAGCAGTATTGTATCTTCCCCAGAGAACAGTAGTAGTGACGAAATCGAGCAACAGCACCCTGACACATGCCCCAAACCTGTAAGAACCAAGACCCGTGTTCATACCTCCATGCCATTGATAGCGGCTGGAAGAGGAGGATTTCACTACCAACCATGGACACACAGGGACATGGAGTCGTTAGTGGAAAAGCTACCGCCACTCACCCAAGGAGGACAGAAGTGGGTGAATGATCTGGAGAAATATACTGTCCAAGACCACCTGTGCCTGGGAGACATAAGGGCACTGCTTGGACGGATAGAAGGAAGACTAGAGGCAAGAACAGTAGATTCCAAGGCCAAATGCACCAACTCTCCAGATGACATTTCGTTCAACCAAATCAGGTCTAGCTATTGGGCGGCTATTCGTAACATCTACCCAACAACACGCAGTTTACACGGCCTCAACAGCCTGAGAAAAGAACCGGGAGAAGACATGCATGCTTTCCTGAAGAGATGTGAAGGAGTGTGGGAGGACTGCACTGGAGAACGACATGACGCTTCTCCGGCTGTCATAATGTTGTGGAAGAACGCTGTCATTAAAGCCCTTCCCCAATCAGTCCAGGAACGCCTGAGAGATGTGGTGGGACTAGAAGCGAAACTCCCAGAAGAATGGAGACTACATCTCATTCACCATGACACTAAACATCAGGAATTAAAGATGGAAGATGATGAAGACACAAGAAAACTAGCAAAAAGACTTTTGAAGATGCAAGTAGCTGAGAGAGATACCGAAGCTAATAAAAACAAGAAAGTGACAAGGCAGATGATAGCTACGACAGACATGGCCAAACCAACGGAGAATGCAGTACAGGCACCTTTACCAGTTCAAATTCAAGTCCAAGAGAATTATCAGCAGAACCAACAAAGAGGAAGAGGAGGTTTCCGGGGAAAAGGCAGAGGAAGAGGAAGAGGTGTCCAGAATGGTGGTTGCTTCACATGTGGACAGATGTCACACTGGCACAATGAATGTCCGCAAAACCAATTCCAGCAACTACAAACACCATATTACGTCCAGCCCCAGACAGAACAGTATTATCCCCAAGTACAGCAACAGCAAGCACCTGTGTATACTCCTGTCCAACTACAGCCGCAAGCACCCATGTATATGCCTACACAGTATCAGCAGAGGGGAGGTCCCAGTGGTGGCGGAGGATTTCAAGGACAACCAAGAGGAGGAGGGGTGCCAAACATGAACCAAATGCCTCTGACAGCTTGGAGTGGTCCATACCAATGAGGAGGCCCAGAGGATCCAATCACAGGTGACGTAATTCCAGCCCAAGATGAACCAATGGTCACCTGTGAGATTGAGGGAGAAAAGGTGGAAATGATGGTGGATACAGGAGCCACAGCTTCCTGCTTAACTAGTTTGAAAGGAAAACCACCTCCACTCTCAAAACACACCCTCAAAACAGTCGGATACTCGGGAAAAATTGATGTACAAACATATACATTACCATTGGTCACAAAAATTGGAAAACAACTTCTCCAACATCCATTCCTCTATGCACCAAATTGTCCCATAAATCTGATGGGAAGAGACCTCCTAGTAAAATCAGGAGCAAGAATTTTGTGCACCCCAGATGGACTCATAATCCAATTTCCTGGACAAATACCACTCTACCAAACGTATGCCGGCCAACAAAGAATCATGATGATGGCAGCAAATCCAGAGAATGATGAAGAAAATGACACAACTACAGTGTACTGGAGCCGCCTGATCACCACTGAAATCGATACTCCACATGTGCAAAGAACCTACATGGCCTGGAAGCCATGGATAAATACACTAGGACCCTATGGGCCCCCACAAGATCCCCTTCATTGTACGTACAATTATCTAAGAAGACCGGATGAAGAATATCAAGACGCTTGGTTGGAAGATAAAGAGGGAATGACGGAAGATTTGACAGTGGCGGACATCTATGTAGGACCGCAGGGTGTAGCAGCAGCTGTAAAACTCACATCAGAACAAAGACAATGGTACAATTTATCTGAAGAAGCTGTTCCTCATGTCACGCTTGCCATGACCATAGGAGCGGAATCTAGATCATTGGGTCCAATGATAAAGACTGCCTTGAACGCAGACTGGTTGCCAACAGAATCACCTTTCCTGTGGCGATCAACAGACCACACGATGTGGAGGATTGGAAACAATAGCAAGGAAAAAGGATTATTGGAAAAACAGGAATTGGACAGAGATCATGGAAGAGAACACACAAACCATCCAGACACAGAAGACATGCTGTCACAAGTGCCAACATATCTTTGGACTACTGGAGACTATGATGTTGGTTTAGTAAATCATGAAGTCTCAGTGGAGATGTTGGAAGATTACAGACCATGTTGGCGCCCTCAATACAAATTGAAACAAGAACAGATTGAGGGGATCGGAAATACCATCCAAGGATTGTTGCAAGCTGGAGTAATCAGACACACCTGCTCAGAATGGAATACCCCCATCTTGCCAGTACCAAAAGCTGGGAACAAGGGTTGGAGGATGGTCCATGATCTAAGAGAAATCAATAAAGTCACTAAAACTGCAAATATCCCGGTCCCAGATCCACATGTGGCATTACAAAGTCTTAATCCAGGTCACAAACATTTCACAGTGATAGATCTAGCTAATGCATTCTTTTGCTTGCCATTGGATCCAAATGTCCAGGACATATTTGCTTTCACCTACCAGGGACAGAGATACACTTACAATAGGATGCCACAGGGGTACAAAGATAGTCCGGGATTATTTAATCGGGCGTTAAAACAAGATCTCAGTGCATTACAACCAGTGGCGTTTTTATATGTACAAAAGTGGTGGGGCACAAAAAACGTAGATGTCTATATATAAGCTTCTGCAGTGACGTGCAGTGAGGTTCATGGCTGCTGAGGCACTGGCACTGACTCTTCAGGTTTACAAATATTATATTTTGACCTAAACCAAAATATAATATTATTTTCAAAAGCTTTTTTTGTCTGATGCTTCGATTAATTTTAAACAGACAGTTCAACAAAAGGATACCCAAAAAATGTAATTCTATCATTTAAATATTGAATTGTTCTCTCTTAGTAAGATCCCATTTTCAATAAAATGGCGGTCTTACCTTGACTTGAAGATGAAGTCCATTTGCCTATCCTTCTGGACAAACATTTCTATTACTTTTTTGTAAAAGTCCTCCTTATGTTCTTGTAGTTTCAAAAGTCTATCATAAATCTAATCCATAGATTTATGATAAAAAAATTATATAAGTAGGGTAGACATGTGGATGTTATCCGGCTAATCAAAACGTGCATTTATCTAACAGGTACGTTTCCCACAGATCTTATTTCCAGCTATTTTCTAAAATCCTCTGGAGAAATCTCATTGCTTTTTTTGCAGCTTACTTCCTGGTTTTAGGACGCGTCACTGCAGCTCTCTCGTCTCCTCTTCACACAGCACACTTTTCGCGGCACACGTACTTACAGCCAATCAGCTCTGAATGATTTGAGATGACGTATGGTGGGGATGGCAGCTCCGTGCCCCTCTGGTCATTATTTTTTTGCCACACACATTTCATTACAAAATACTCTGAGCATGCGCAGTGAAGTTTTTACAGTCACCGTTCACTTCACAGCGAGAGGGAGGGGCATGATCAGGTTTTGTCCCACATGGCTCTAAACAGCTCAATAGGCACACACTGTGACTGTAGACACACTAATTAGAAGAACACAGACTAAAACAGCAATGTACAGACGAATCAGATGATTAAACATGATCTTAAAATATATTTTATATTTTTTTTAATTTTTTTTTTGCATTTTTGTAATCATTATTTGTAATACTTTCTGCTGACACTAGGTGGGGCTGTGCCCCACCTGCCCCTAATGACCAGTCGCCACTGATTACAACTACCAGAAGGAGTGACTCTAATACAGTATGTCGATGATTTGCTCCTAGCCGGACCGGATGCAGCAACATGTCTCGCTGTGACACAGAAATTGCTAATCCTACTGGCCAATGTTGGATACAAGGTGAAGAGAGAGAAGACTCAAATCGCAAGGAGAACGGTTACATTCCTGGGAAGAATGATTTCCTCCAACAGCCTGACTCTGACACCAGCACAAAGATCTTCCATCCTCTCCCAACCGAAGCCTAAAACAGTGCAAGAGATGCTAGCATTTTTGGGCCTAACAGGATATAGCAGGACCTACATACCTGACTATGTGGATTTGACACAACCACTGAGACACATAATTGCAGAAGCAGGAAACAGAAATCTTAAAGCTACTCTCGAGTGGACAACGTTAGCCGAAGAAGCTTTCACGAAGACGAAGCAAGCCCTGAGTCAAGCGGCACACCTCTCCACTCCTGATTATGACAATGATTTTTTCCTTGATGTTTCTGAATCAGGTGGAATAGTCAATGGAGTCCTGAGGGGGGAGTGAGACAGGTACTGATGTACCATAGCTCAAAGTTGGACAATATAGAACTAGGCCAGACAGGATGTGCAAGACATCTAGCTGCACTAGCAAAAGTCATCGAGAAAACTGCACACGTGGTAATGTGCCACCCATTGAAAGTCAACACAGCACATGGAGTAGTAGCATTTATAAATTCACAGGCATTTACATTTTCTCCAATCAGGAAAATTAAGATTCAGAGTAGCCTGTTGAAACCACACATAACGTACCAAGTAGGGTTAACAAACATGTCTACAGGATTGAGTACAAATGAACACACACCCCATGACTGTGAATTTGTCTCCCGAAATGATCTCAAGATAAGATTTGATTTAGAGATAGACGCTTTGGACAAGCCAGATCTCACTTTATACAGTGATGGCTGTTGTTACAAGGGAGACGACGGAAATGTGGCCTCCTATGCAGTAGTCCAGCAGAAGGGAGACACGATACAGGTCATAAAAGCAGAAATCATCTCCCAGCCTGCTTCGGCCCAACTGGCAGAAGTTGTGGCACTCACCAAAGCTTTGGAGCATGCAGAGGGACAAAGAGTCAATATCTATACAGATTCAGCATATGCCTATGGAGCAGTACATATAGACGGACCACAGTGGATCAGAAGAGGGTTTCTAACATCTGCTAAAACACCAGTAAAACATGCTGAAGCGCTAAAACTCCTGCTAACATCTGTACTGTTGCCATCACAAGTAGCAGTGATGAAATGCAAAGGACATCAAACATTGGACAATGCAATATCCAGAGGAAATGATGCAGCAGACAAAGCAGCAAAGCAGGCAGGAGGGTACAGCAAGCAAATGATATGTACGAAGGCCAATACTCAAGAAGAGTTAACCACCGAACACATCATAGACATGCAGAAATATGCTGGAGTGTATGAACAGAATCAATGGAGTCAGAAAGGAGCAAAAGAAGTAGATGGTCTATGGAGAGCCCACGATGGCCGTTTAGTCGCACCTGCAAAGTTATGCCACCTGCTAATAGAACAATCACATGGTCCCACTCATGTAGGCAAAGCAAGAACAACAAAAGACATTGAACAACAGTGGTGGCATCCTTACATGAAAGACATGGTTGAAAACTTTGTAAACGACTGTGACACATGCAATGCATTTAATGTAAGAAAGCCATACAAATGCCCAATGGGAAGATATCCAGTCCCAGAAGCCCCATTCAAAGACATTTGTATTGATTACACAGACATGGGAGCAGAGAATGTAGTTAGAGGGTTTAGGTATATGTTGGTAATGATTGATCGTTATACCAGATGGATTGAAGCCATTCCCTGTAAGAAAGAAGATGCAAAGACAGTCATTAAGTGGCTTAAAACAGAACTTATACCCCGCTATGGAGTGCCAAAGATAATAAGGTCAGACAATGGCACACATTTCACAAGCAAACATTTGGAGGAAGTAGAGTTATATTTCGGTATAATTCATAAGTTTGGGTCAGCATACCACCCACAGTCTCAGGGTATTGTAGAAAGAGCAAACCGAACATTAAAAGGGAAAATTGCAAAGGTCACTTTTGGTACAAAAATCAAATGGGTTGATGCTTTGCCTTTGGCACTCATGTCAATGAGATCATCTCAGGGTGCTAAAACACATCTTTCGCCCCATGAGTTGTTGACTGGTAGGCCAATGCCAGGTCCTCCTAGAGAAGGAGGGAGTGGCCCAGCTTTAGATATCAGACAAATAGAAGTTGATGAATATGTCAGGGCTCTGAGTAACATTATCCAAGTTTTGTCTACACAGGTTCAAAGAACTGCAGAGAAACCAGACGAAGCACCAGAAGAGACTCCTCTACAGCCGGGTGATTGGGTGAGGTTGAAAGTTCACAAAAGAAAGTGGGCTGAACCCAGGTGGACTGGACCGTGGGAAGTTGTTGAAAGAACTTCACACGCGCTCCGGATAAAAGGTAAAAAAGGAGCAAATTGGCACCACCTGACACATTGTCGCCCTGCACTGGCACCTTCCAGAAAGCTCTCGGAAGTTAGGACTGATTTGGCAGAGCTGGAACAAAACGATAAATAAAAATCAGATCAAGAGACATTCAGATAGAAACAGCTCAAAAGACCAATTGTCTTTAGATTATAGATTGATCACTAAAGCAGAATAACTATTTCTGTTTTTCATCTGAAACCTATTTCTGTTGTGCACAAAAAAGAGTCCAAGATTTTGTTTTTATTTCTGTGTAGTCCAAGATTTTGTTTTTTATTTTTTGGTGCCTGTTATTCTTTAAACTCATCATTATAGAACTCTGTAACTGATATAACCATGGATAAAATTGATGCAATGCCATTGAAAAAGTCAGAGCAACCAAGGGGCCCCCTAGGGATAAGAATTGTGATATCATTGTTAGTTTTATTCATTACCATTGGCATCTTTCTGATTGGGTGGGGAGTACAGCATCGTGAAAAACCCGAATCCATTTGTGAACTCATAGATGTTAGAAATACTCATTCCAAGAGGTAAAGCAGTTACGGTCAGTCTTGATGTCTGTGATGTGGTTGTTTGTGGAGATTTGCATGACAAAACAGGCCATGACGTTTATGGGTGCATCCATGCTTGGGGACGGCCAGATGATAATTCATGGTGTCCCAATTCAGAGAAGGTATATTGGAGTGCTAGGACTCAAGGAAATAACAATCCCCCTGGTTTGGCGTTTAGGTCTCAGCTATCTTTTTCCAAAGGTCGCCATAGTGGAGATATGAGCAAACATAATCCAATAATAATTGCTTTTAAAAGTGAACTCACTCCCGTCTTTAAGAAAAAGGGAGATGTCACTGCATTTCATTTACTGATAGGGATAGAAGTTCCTGGAAAAGACCCAATGGGATCAATTTTAGTGAAAATAATTGAACCCCAAGCTGATGTAATCCCTGATCTCGCCCCACACACTGAATCCTTTCTCCAGCCAAAACCAGAAGTACCCCCTGCGAAATCCGAGAACAATCCACTGGTCACCTATCTGAGTACGACTTCTATACAGAAAGCCATGGCAGTGGAAACGGGATACGAGGACAAAAATTCCTGGTTAGACTGGGTTGTGTATTCTGTTAAGCAGAGCAATATGGCGGACTGTCTGGCCTGTGCGGCTGCTCGACCAAGTTTGGGAACAGTACCATTTCCATTTAACGCCCACAATAACCCACGAGGACAGATCTGTATGTACAAACTCTATGGACAAAAATCCCCAGCAGATTGTGTTGACATTTCTCAAAAGTATCCAGTGGTAAACAATAATGACATTCCACCTGCCTTCACGTCTTACGAGGGACTTTATGACTGCATCACAAGGAACTACCTAAAAGGTACTGAAGTAGGAACTCTTAAGTGGTGCAATTCTACAAAGGTTGTAATGAACCAGGAGTTTCTCCCAGGCATAGCTATGCCCATTACCCAGTTTCCCAGAGCAGATGTGTGGTGGTATTGCGGCACTAAAACCTTGTACCCAGTTTTACCACGGGATTGGACGGGGACCTGTGCTATGGTACAGCTAGTGATGCCTTTTTATGCAGTACCAATGACGGCCGAGCAACTGATAAGAATGGCACTCCAACCCAAAGCAACCAGGGCCAAAAGGTCAGCCCCTAGAGGGAGTTTTGATTCCACTGTGTACATGGACAGCATAGGGGTGCCTAGGGGAGTACCAGACGAGTTTAAAGCTAGAAACCAGATCTTCGCAGGATTGGAATCCATTTTCCTTTGGCCCACAGTAAATAAGAATGTTGACTGGTTTAACTATATCTACTACAATCAGCAGAGGTTCATAAATCACTCCTTAGATGCGTTTAGGGGACTACATGAACAACTGGACAAGACCAGCATCATGTCTTTACAGAACAGAATGGCTCTAGACATGCTTCTGGCAGAAAAAGGGGGTGTGTGCGAAATTTTCGGAACATTATGTTGTACCTTCATCCCAAATAATACAGCACCTGACGGATCAGTAACAAAGGCACTAAAGGGACTCGCTGTTTTGAGTAGGGAGATGGCAGACAATAGTGGGATAGGACAAAACCCCTTAGGAGATTTCTTTGATGGTCTGCTGGGAAAATACAAGAATCTAGTACTGAGTGGACTGATGTCTATCTCAGGTGTGGTCGTGATATTGGTACTGTGTTGTTGTTGTTGCTCAACATGCATCCGCACTTTTGCAAACCGACTGGTTAATGGGGCCCTCAACCAGGAATACACTAGGGGTCAATATCTCATGAGGGGACCGTTTCAAATACTAGCAGAACAAGACAACCCACCCCCGTACACAGATAAAGATGAAAATGATGAGTTTGTTTGAATGATGTTAAATGATAGGGATGTTCAGAGATGAGATTGTTCAATGAATGTCCAGCGAATGTCCAGCTAAGCTGATCCTTTAAATGATGAAATCATGTAAAAAAGTGAACCAGTTGCAATACTAAAATGGAGTGAATCCATTTCAATTTACTGTACACTATTCCAAGAATAGTTTATTTTTATTTTACTTTATACCATTCCTACACCAAGTTTTGTGTTTTTTCTTTTTCTTTCCATTATTCTAAAATAGTTTATTTTTTTTATGTTTTATACTGTTATTAGTGATGCGATTTTTAAATTGTATGTTTTTTATGCTTTGTATAACAAGTGCCTTAACAACTGAATGTGGTATGGGAACGGTTTCTGTGAAAGGAGGGAGTAAGAAATGTTCTAATACCACAAGTTGCTGCTATATTGAATGATTAAAACTAGAAGTTATGCACAAGGGAAAACTTTTATGTTTGAAGACCAGCCAAAGTATTTTTTGTATTTGTTGTATTTTTGATGATGGTTATTTAAACCATTACATTCTGATTGTATGTTTTTAATATGAGTTATGTACTATGCAAAGTTCAGATGAAGAACTCATTGATTTCAGTATTGTGTTCACACCTTAAAAGGTGTGAAAGGAGGGATTGTTAGAAATTAAAATCAATGTTAAACAGCATAATTCAGTCTAAAATATATCGTCAGTTTAAAGCTGTTTTATTGTGGAAAAAACCCGGAAGTTCTCAGGAAATCAATGCCAAGCTTTTATTCTGAAAATCCTTTATCCGGTTAGCATGTGACTAAATATTACGTTTTCTGAATGTAAAGTTAAAATGACTTGGAGTGTTACACACCAAATCGTACGGACTTTAACACTACATCGATAGACGTTAAGATATTATTACTGCTGAATATTAAATGAAGGAACAGTTGATCATGGAGTGTTTACACATTACGTGAGTAGCTATGACGTCAGAGGGAACTACCGTAAATGAGAACTGTGTCGTAAAAGTGTTTCTAGGACTTCTAAACTAACGATTACAGCTGTTTATAAGGTATTAAATAGAAAGTCATGACAGAGATAAGGAGGAGAGAATGCTTAAGGAAATAGGCAGAGAATACCAATGTCGAAATCATCTGTGCTCTCGCGATATCGAACCCACAAGATGAGAAGGGCGGTCCCACTATCTTCACAGCGGGGGACAACGAGACGTGGATAAAAAGGCAGGACGGAAGATAACTGAGTCCCTTTCCTTCGCTGCAGCCCACCCTGAAGACATCACCGGCTTTGTCTCTCCATTCACCATGCTTGTTCTTTAACCACGTTACTTAATTAAACTACCCATTTGAACCTTTTCAGAGACTCCATTAGTCTCGTTATTTTAAGTTTCTTTCCTGGGAGCGAGAAGATCACGAATTATCAACAGTGCTAACCTGCTGTCCCTGTTAGCATTCCTCTGTGTGCATTAGCATGTGTGCTAACCAGCTGTCCCTGTTAGCATTCCTCTGTGTGCATTAGCATGTGTGCTAACCAGCTGTCCCTGTTAGCATTCCTCTGTGTGCATTAGCATGTGTGCTAACCAGCTGTCCCTGTTAGCATTCCTCTGTGTGTATCAGCATGTGTGCTAACCAGCTGTCCCTGTTAGCATTCCTCTGTGTGTATCAGCATGTGTGCTAACCTGCTGTCACTGCTAGTATTCCTCTGTGTGCATTAGCATGTGTGCTAACCTGCTGTCCCTGTTAGCATTCCTCTGTGTGCATTAGCATGTGTGCTAACCTGCTGTCACTGCTAGTATTCCTCTGTGTGCATTAGCATGTGTGCTAACCAGCTGTCCCTGTTAGCATTCCTCTGTGTGTATCAGCATGTGTGCTAACCAGCTGTCACTGCTAGTATTCCTCTGTGTGCATTAGCATGTGTGCTAACCTGCTGTCCCTGTTAGCATTCCTCTGTGTGCATTAGCATGTGTGCTAACCTGCTGTCACTGATAGTATTCCTCTGTGTGCATTAGCATGTGTGCAAACCTGCTGTCCCTGTTAGCATTCCTCTGTGTGCATTAGCATGTGTGCTAACCAGCTGTCCCTGTTAGCATTCCTCTGTGTGCATTAGCATGTGTGCTAACCTGCTGTCCCTGTTAGCATTCCTCTGTGTGCATTAGCATGTGTGCTAACCAGCTGTCCCTGTTAGCATTCCTCTGTGTGCATTAGCATGTGTGCTAACCAGCTGTCCCTGTTAGCATTCCTCTGTGTGCATTAGCATGTGTGCTAACCAGCTGTCCCTGTTAGCATTCCTCTGTGTGTATCAGCATGTGTGCTAACCAGCTGTCCCTGTTAGCATTCCTCTGTGTGTATCAGCATGTGTGCTAACCTGCTGTCTGTGTCCTCTTCTGGGTATTTCTCCACCACGTTGATAATGTCCAGACACACCAGACCAACACAAAGGATCTTCTTCTTCTTGTATTCCTCCATGTTGATGCAGACACACAGCTACAGTCTGGACTTTGACACACACACACACACACACACACACACACACACACTCTAGTTTGGTAATCTGTGTTTTCTACCAGTGTTAAATTGAATGTCATGCATTTAACTGACACCCCGAATCGTTCATTTAAATAATGATAAGACATGAACTGTTTGATTTAATACGCTTTACAGTATATATCATTTTACATATATTATGAAATGATTTACTCAGTTTCAGATTATTGTATTGGGATGTTTACCTGTTCTGTTTGTTTATGCCTTTTTACATTACATTGTTTTTTACTTGTGTTTGTTGGTATTGAAGTAAGAAGATATGATTCTACACTGTATTGAAGTAAACATGTATTGTTTGAACGGGTTTTGATAATCACTTAGAAAAAGAATGTTATTCTCACTTTTAAACTCACTGATCCAGAGATTCTGTGTTTCACACACCAACATTGGCTGTTATCATCTCTAAGAGCCAGATGCTGTTTCTAAGTCGTTAAAGACATCGTAAAATAGGAAAAGATCCCCTGGAAAAGGTAGGGAGGGGAGATCGGGACGGAGATAAGAATTGACTTTTGACCTTAGGGGACTTTGGAATTTCAAGTCCTGGAGAGAACTATTGAACCCGGCCAGAAGCGAATCCAGCCAGTCAGGGCACTTGGGGGAGGTGGTCAGTTTAAACAGCTCCTCCCCAGGGCTTCTCTGATTCGCTTGGGAGAAAAGTGGGAAGGAAGAATCGACAAATCTCCGCCCCAAAGACAGATAGAAATACTGACGTTTGTGTGTTTAAAATTGCTTTTGGGTTTGGTGAGTTTGTTGGTCCTGATATCTGTGTCCGCATCGAATCACAAACTTGAAGTCCAATTTCTTCTCGTTTGATGACTTTGTCTGGTCCCGATGCATTTATCCGCATCGCATCACAAATCTAAAAGTCCGGGGTACTCGAGTACTCTGTATAACTTGTATATGTGTTTGGTTTCCTACTAGAAGTAAACTCAGATAATTTGTTATAACTTTGATTCCGGTGTTTTCAATTCCTTTCTTAATTTAATAGAGATCCAGCCTCATCCAACGAACGGCGCGTAGCAGAGGTATTCTGCTCCAACAAGTGGTGACTCCCGACGTTTGTGAGCTGATCTCTAGAAAGGAACACCGATAGCCAGGGGACAGAATCCAGTCCAGGGGGAGGACACAGAGATACTGTTGACAACTACACCAAGGCGCCATATACAAAAGGTGAGCAGACACCTGTTTTGATTATCAAAAATCTGTGATTGATTATACTAAAAAATTTAGAGTTGTCAGCAGCGTTCTCAGTGTTTTTAGTCACGGTGGGAAATACAATACATATTCTAGTTAAATTAGATTATTAGTGCTTAGAGAAGGGTATTCAGTCCTGGATCTAGAGCAAAAATAGTGTTTGAGTGTGGCGGGTAGATCCCAGCCCTTCACTCACTAAATACGAAGGCTGCAAGGCTAGAAAAAGAGGGTTAAATTCCCCGCAGATCATGATAAGATTGATTAATGCGGTTACCTTTCGTGGTGCTTTAAATGTATAAAAATGTCTGTAATTGTAATATGGTGGGTGATAGAGGAGGAGAGAGACGCGACCTCCAACTAATTATTTGGAACGACCGTATCTCATCACAAAACTGTTGTGGGGATAATCAGGCTCATTAAACGTGACGATAAAGAGATTTTGTTGACTGAGTTTTTAACTCTTGACCTGAAGTCGCAATCACCGTGAGGAGATTGTAGAAGCCTACTTCTGGAAGTCACGCTATCTGTTGAAATAAACATCGCACAATAAAAATTTGCCTGAATGTGATATGATAAGGTATGAGAAGCTCTGTGTGATTTTTTTTAAAGTCAAATCTGTGTAATACTTGAGAGACAGAGAGCAACGAGAAGGTGGTATAATGTCTGAGACCCCTACCTCCACCCTACGGAGATAAGGGCTCACAAATGCCACTTATGAGTATCCCATCTAATACTCCTAAAGGAAAACACATTGTTAGACCTGATATTCAGGGATAAGGAATGTTGGAAATAGTAATGGAAGATATTGAAAAATCTTAAACTGGATCAACCAACCATGTTAGTGAACCCTGCTAATATGGAGCTAATACATGTAGAAAGACTAGCAGCAGCTCTGGCAAAGACAATAGGTCCTAGCATGCAAGCACAGAGCGGTAATATGATAAGGGCTATTAAACTGACCCTTTTTGGAAATGGGATTTTCCGTTACATAACGGAAGACTCAATTCAGGCCTTAAAGAACGCTTTACAAACAAGTCAGGGAGTGTTAAATGTGGAGCTATGTTGCTCAAAAGGGAACTTACACTTTTGGGAAGAGATCTCCCACTTTCTCTGTCGTGAGGTGCTGCTGACTCAAAGCAGCATACAGGGTCAAAGACAGGCGTGACCTCTGGAGAGGAAGAAAATCTAAATCTGAACAGACCACAGAGCCCATTAAAAGGTTTTATGGCCTCTACACTGAGAGGAAGATCTGGAGATTGTAAGGAACTCTCCCTGAATATCCACATCCACACCATTGAGGGGAAGAGTGTTCCTTTCACCAATAAACAAATCATCTCTTAACCAAGTCAGATTTCAAAATAGCCATACCTCAAGTTGTTAAGAAAAGAGGGAGATTCAAAAAGTTATCAATAATTGCCCAGTATATTAAATAAATACAAACGGACACGTATCAATATAAGTCAGATAATGTAGACGAGGTCAATCATGGAAGAAGGCTGACATTTCATGCCTGATATATAAGTAATAGTAATAATAAATATATAGCTGATATTAAATAACTGATGTATAAGGCTCGATATTTCTGAAAATGGGAACACCGTTAACGGCGTTCTATTTCAGTAAAAGGGGGAAAAGGATGGGATATACATCAGACAATATGTATGTGAGATTATTACGTTTTTAGGAGAAATTTATCAATTTAAAATACTAGTTATGGTATTTTTTGTTTTGTTTTATTTGTTGCTTTTAAGAGAAATTGATACAGTTAAAATAATCTAGCTTTGGTTATTTTTTGTTTTGTTAGTTTGTTCCTTTTTGTTTTATTTTTATTTTTGTTCTATTTTTTATTTTTATTTTGATTTTTGATTTTGATTTTTGATTTTTATTTTTTGAGATGATTTCAAAACCATATTTCCAGCAACTTAAGGGCTTGGTATGAGACTTCTCCACACAGGCTGCTGACGTCAAAAGGGGGACCCGAGAAACACAAGGCCAACACAGCAGATTACGTCTGGTTGGAGGGGACCTCTCATGCCGTTCGCCTAGATGGAAAGGGAGACAACTGGTACCATTGGAGCCAGTGTGCGGTCGGGAAAAACACCTGCGAGGACCCTGGACGACATCAGGACAGAGTTGGCCCTCGTCGCGAGGACCCTGGACGACATCAGAACAGATCTGGCTCTCGTCAAGGCAGTCGACCCAGGAGGCGCCATCAGCAGTCCGGAGGAGGAGGATCGGGAGGACATCTCTCCAACAGTCGACCCGGAAGCCGCCATCAGCGGGCCGGGGGAGAACAATCAGGCCACATCTCTCTAGCAGGCACCCCAGAAGCCGCCGTCAGCGGGCTGGGGGGACGAAGATATGGCAAACCAAGACGGCACAGGGAACTCCATTTCCCGCTGAAACAGGTTGATATAGCCGGTGTGGAACTTTGTCTGAACAATCCATTTTTTTTTTTTTTTTGAGGAACTTTCAACTTTATTTTTATATCCCACAATGTAAGGGATTTGTATTTTTTATTCTACAGAACTATGTGTTACCAAAAGAGGGAAAAGTATGATAATGTCTTTTCTGATTTCTGTGGCTACTTTTATTGCCATTTTAGTGACATGTGGTTGGTGTTGTGTGCCTTGTATCTGCTCATTGTGTGTTAAGACTCATCAGTTCCACCATTGAGGGAAGAGTAAAGATGACTCCGCTGACAAGGACTTTGCTTTTTAGACATATTTTATTCTCCCTCCACTGTCATAATAAGTTGTTGTTGTGGACTGTTCCTAAAGGTTTAAAGTGCTCTATATCCCAACTTCTGATGGGTTTATATAAATGTTGGGACAGACACAGTAAGAAGAAAATTGACAGTGGTAATGTTTCAAGTGCTATATGTTGATCTCGTGAGGTGAGATCAAAAGAGGGATTGAAGTAAGAAGATATGATTCTACACTGTATTGAAGTAAACATGTATTGTTTGAACGGGTTTTGATAATCACTTAGAAAAAGAATGTTATTCTCACTTTTAAACTCACTGATCCAGAGATTCTGTGTTTCACACACCAACATTGGCTGTTATCATCTCTAAGAGCCAGATGCTGTTTCTAAGTCGTTAAAGACATCGTAAAATAGGAAAAGATCCCCTGGAAAAGGTAGGGAGGGGAGATCGGGACGGAGATAAGAATTGACTTTTGACCTTAGGGGACTTTGGAATTTCAAGTCCTGGAGAGAACTATTGAACCCGGCCAGAAGCGAATCCAGCCAGTCAGGGCACTTGGGGGAGGTGGTCAGTTTAAACAGCTCCTCCCCAGGGCTTCTCTGATTCGCTTGGGAGAAAAGTGGGAAGGAAGAATCGACAAATCTCCGCCCCAAAGACAGATAGAAATACTGACGTTTGTGTGTGTAAAATTGCTTTTGGGTTTGGTGAGTTTGTTGGTCCTGATATCTGTGTCCGCATCGAATCACAAACTTGAAGTCCAATTTCTTCTCGTTTGATGACTTTGTCTGGTCCCGATGCATTTATCCGCATCGCATCACAAATCTAAAAGTCCGGGGTACTCGAGTACTCTGTATAACTTGTATATGTGTTTGGTTTCCTACTAGAAGTAAACTCAGATAATTTGTTATAACTTTGATTCCGGTGTTTTCAATTCCTTTCTTAATTTAATAGAGATCCAGCCTCATCCAACGAACGGCGCGTAGCAGAGGTATTCTACTCCAACAGTATACAAAAAAGTAAACAAAACGATACATTTATTCAAATGCACGTTTATCTGCTCCAGACAAATTTCATTTTAAATTCTAGTTCAGGTTTTTAACATTTTAAATAATCAAATGAATGTTTATTTACAAAAAAAAGAACAGAAGCCAGACGAGACGCGGAGGAATCTTGATCAGCAAAATAGTCCGTTGTTACCGTTTGAACTACGTAGCAACGGCAGGAAGTGCTTCAATAGCGTTTTTGAGGAGCTTTTTGATTACAGATTTGAAAACATCGTTGCTTGCTTTAAAAGTAGCACAATTCATTATGTCAGACCTTGGGAAGTATCTAGATACCTCTGCCCTAATGCCAAAGGAACTGCACACTGAATATGTTTTGCCGTTTGATGTCTATGTCTGGACCGCTGCGCAAAAAAGGATATTACTGTATACAGGTAAATCGACCGGACTTCTTTCTGCAGATGTGAGTGTCCTTAACAACGGTCAATACGTGCTTGAGAGCGGTCTTCACTACTGGATTAACAACGTGTCACGTGTTCTGAATTGACCAATCAGAATGGAGTATTCAACTAAGCCATGTAATAAACAGAGTTATTAAACCCCCTGTCTCATGCTGCGTTCACACCGGACGCGATGCGATGTTTTGGGGCGGTGCAATTAAATGTAAAGTCAATTCAGAGACGCGGACAGACGTTCAACCAGAAAACATCACCCGTTAGCTGTTAGCAGCTAGCACTCAGAGCTCACAGCTCCTCATATCTGTTCAGAAACTGGACAAAAGTTAAACAAGTACAAACCACAGACTGTCTGTGTCATGGCGAATACAGTCGCTGGTTTATTTATGTCTGTATAGGCCGTTGTTGTGAGTGTGGAATGAGCATATACAACGTTAGCTTAGCCTGGTCGACCCGATCTCCATTCAGAAAACAAGCATTTTAAAAGGTGTTTCGCCTGCCGTCTGTCTGCAGACTTGTCAAAGCATTAATTCATGGTTTTTACTAACCGGTATCAGTATGTTGTTACTTCGGCATCATTTAGAAACGTGTATTACAATTAAATCACGGTCAAATATGTTCATTTTGTTGTAGTTGTAGCTCCCGAGCCAGCGCGTCTTGTTTGAATGATGCGAGTAAACACAGCTGGCAGCCGCGGTGAAACTCGAGCATTTAGAGCGATGCGATAGGAGCGATTAGAGCGAAGCGAATATTCGCATCGCGTCCAGTGTGAACGCAGCATAATAAACAGAGTTATTAAACTCCCTGTCTCATGCTGCGTTCACACCGGACGCGATGCGATGTTTTGGGGCGGCGCAATTAAATATAAAGTCAATGCAGAGACGCGGACAGACGCAAATTCGCTCTGACGGCAAACATGAAGCGGTGGACGCGAATTCTGCGGCGCGATTGAGGCAATTGAAGGGGGCCGAGACAAACGCTCGAGTTCAATTTTTTCAACTTGAGCGTCATATTCGCGTGACGCGATCTCGCGGTAGCCAATCAGGATCTCAGCCTGCCGTCACAGACGTTCAACCAGAAAACATCAGCCGTTAACTGTTAGCTGTTAGCACTCAGAGCTCACAGCTCCTCATATCTGTTCAGAAACTGGACAAAAGTTAAACAAGTACAAACCACAGACTGTCTGTGTCATGGAGAATACAGTCGCTGCTTTATTTATGTCTGTAGGCCGTTGTTGTGAGTGTGGAATGAGCATATACAACGTTAGCTTAGCCTGGTCGACCCGATCTTCATTCAGAAAACAAGCATTTTAAAAGGTGTTTCGCCTGCCGTCTGTCTGCAGACTTGTCAAAGCATTAATTCATGGTTGTTACTAACCGGTATCAGTATGTTGTTACTTCGGCATCATTTTGAAACGTGTATTACAATTTAATCACGGTAAAATATGTTCATTTTGTTGTAGTTGTAGCCCCCGACACAGCCGCGGTGAAACTCGAGCGTCCACCGCTTCATGCGCACCGTCGGAGCGAATTTGCGTCTGTCCGCGTCTCTGCATTGACTTTACATGTAATCGCGCCGCCCCCAAACATCGCATCGCGTCCTGTGTGAACGCAGCATCAGAATCAGGGATTTATAGACAATATTCAACCCAGTCTCACGGCATTTCGTGTTATTAGTCACGAAATTAATTTAATCTATTGATTCGTGTTCACCAACACGATTTTAAAAGCAATGTATTTCTATTGGTAGTATGTTTCGTGCCTGCACCACATCTTTTTGTCCGGTCGGGTCTTGGAAGACCAGAAGCTGTGTGGTTCATAAAAACATGTTCTTACTCAATATCTTACCCTAAGCCTAACCCTATCCCTTTTATTTTAAATTGTATAATGTCTGAGTTTTGTTGCCGTCAGTGAGGAAAAGAAATGTCTCAGAGCCTCAGAATACTGACATCTGTATTTTATGTCATCTTTTTTTCCTTCTAATTAGTTATTATTTGGTGCAGGCACGAAACATACTACCAATAGAAATACATTGCTTCTAAAATCGTTCTGTGTCAGAATACTTAAATCTGTATTTTTTTAAATATCTTTTTCCTTCTAATTTGTTATTATTTACATTGCTTTTAAAATCGTTCTGTGTGACACGAAAAAAATGGCGCAATCGTGTTGGTGAACACGAATCAATAGATTCATTTCGTGACTATAACACAAAATGCCGTGAGACTGTGTTGCAATATTAAATACAACTAATTAAATAAAATAATAAAATAAAAGGTCAATGTTGTATTTACCTTTCTATTCAAATGCACTACTTTTTATTAAAATATTAGAAGTTAAAGGGGACCTATCATGCAAAATGCACTTTTGTACGTCTTTTATACATGAATATTGCCCCTTTCACACAGGCGCTTTTCCAGCTCCAGCAGCGGCGCCGCGTCATAGCTCCGGAATGCGGTTCACTTCCAGCTCCAAAAAATAGTCGGTCTAGAGGCAAGAGCATCGGAGCTATGACCCGCGTCGCTTACGTCTCTCTTACATCGAGGCGTGCAGGAAACTAAACCCACCTCCCCTGAACATGGGTCGACTGAAGAGTCTCGTCATGCCTGCCTACAAGCAGTAGCGCTGAGCAAAGTGACTAGAAGGCAACCACACACTTATAAAAAAAAAACACACTTTATAAAGTCAGGCAACACTAACCAGGCTTCGTGTGATTCTGTTTATTTGTACCTTACTTTGACCATCCGTTCACTGTTATTGATCATTGTGGAGAGCAGGCAGACGTTTGGTATTATAGCAGCTATACATATACATATAGCAATACATGGGCTGCACAGGTTGTCATGTCCGACTATCACAAGTAGAATCATAATGAAAAATACGCCGGTAAAATGTGCCTGTAGAAAACGGCTTAGCAAGTAGTCAGTTTAGCTTCGGTTGCTATGCTAACATCACCCATGTTATACCAGAGAAACTTTCATAACAGCGTTGTGATGCTAAACAGCGTCAATTCAGACTGACACACATTCACTTAAGGGGAACTGGGGATATGTATCAGCTGCTTGTGTGACAGTCAGACAGTGCATACTTTAGAGCCGTGTGAGCTAACCCGGAGCTAACGGGAGAATAAATTCCCGTTGAAGAGCAGCCAGCACTGCAGCGGTCGCTAAATGAAACACATTAATAAACAATGAACCACGGCACTCTGGAGAAAAGTATAAGGTTGGAGAAGTCGTTATTTAATTTAATCTGGCTTCGTATGATTAAAAGCAACACGATCATCGACCCGACGCAGTCCCCGGCCCGTTGTTGTTGTGAGCTCCGTTGGGGAGAAAATCAGCGATGTAAACGGTGACGTCATGACGCAGCAGCGGCAGCACCAGTCGGGCTCTGGGCAGTGTGAACAGAGCGGGAGCTGAAAAGGGAAACCGGAGCTGAACCAGAAAAGCTCTCGCTAGGAGCTAGAAAGGGAAAAGCGCTGGTGTGAAAGCCGCATATGTGTCCCCGGTGTTCCAGGGAACTCACCAAGTGTCAGAAAACACAACCCTCTCTATTTTCCTCCATACCCAAATCTCTAAAAAAGGGGCTGCAACGGATCTGATAAAAACTGATCCAGATTTGAACACTGTCCTGACGTCAGGACGGTGGCGCTACGGCTATTGGGCCAACTCCACCAATCAGGAGGAGACAGCCACGGCCATTGCCGTTCGAAAGCGCTGGAGACGCTGTAGTACATATGCCAGGCCTGTAGGTGGTGCTGTTCTCACTGAATCAGCCCTTGCACAAACAGAGCTAGAAATTGTCAAATTGAGCGAAATGAGGCATGGCTAAAATGCATGATCTGTTTGGTATTTTGAAAAAAAAAAAGTATAAATATGCCTTATATAGGTATGGGTTACACTATATTATTCAAATATAGCATGATAGGTCCACTTTAAGATACAAATGTGCAATAAAATATAACAATATATATTTTTTAAATTATAATCATATAAATACAAATGTGAAGTAAAATATGAAATAGTAAAATATATGTATATGTATGTATTTAAAATTATAAATAAAAAATATGATTTAAAACATTGGAGGATAAACTCAATAGGTTTCACGCACACACACACACACACACACACACACACACACACACACACACACACACACACACACACACACACACACACACACACACACACACACACACACACACACACACACACACACACACACACACACACACACATTCAATGTTAACTAAAGATGTGCAATACCAATATAAAATACAGTTAAAGAAAATTAAATAAACCTAATACAAATAAATCACAACAAAAATATATTAATATAAAAAATAAGTAGTTCAATTGTGCAGTAATAAAATAAAAGAGAATACTATTTTATGTATACACATAACAAGTATACATTATCGTAAATGCTCATGAAGATTAGCACATAATTAATCAAATAAAGCCTAATTTGAATATTAAACTTTCAGAAAACCTGTAATATAACAGATATGAGGAATGAAGGGGATTTATTTTAGTTTAATATTGACCCCTATGTGACAGCACCTCCTCCTCCCTCCCTGCAGGGGGCAGCATGTGATGGAGACAAAGATTTACAGATATATTTAGGTTTGGATAACCTCATGAAACAGTGAAGAATCACATGACATGTTACTTGATAGATGCTTTTATCCAAAGCGACTTACATTCTCAATACTGTGGACAATCCCCACAGGAGCACTTTGGGGTGAAGTGTCTCAGGGACACAACGACATGCTGACTGCAGTGGGGTTTGAACCTGTGCTCCCCTGATCCCAACACCAACGCACATATTACACTTACAAAGACACATAAATAATACAAAAAACAAAATGCTAGAATAAATACAAAAAGTAATTTTAATAAAATAAATAATAATACATATAAATATAATATTATAAACAATACAAGTAATAATAATAATAAAACAAATAGAACAATTTAATAAATGATAAATAATAATAATACCAAAACAAAAAAAATACTACCAGCGTCTTATATATAAATGATTATATTATATAAAGTAGTATATAAGTCATTTCCTATATTTCTTAATGAGAATAAGATAATTTAAAATTACAGTATAATAATGCAATATAAGAATAATCATAATAATAATCATACAAATAGAAAAGAAAAGTTAAAAAATGCTTAGTTTATTCCTACATCATATTTGTTTTTTAGATGTTGTTATTCCCCCCCCCCCCTCCTTAAAAAGCAGAAACCCTTCCTCCAATCACAGGGCTCGGCCTGCCTT